>NC_060212.1:149145000-149227500 GCF_021130785.1 Homalodisca vitripennis
ACGTGCTGATGGAATTTTTGCCTCCAGCGTATTGATATAGCTACACTTTTACAATAAACTGTTCCAAAATTAGTTATTAAAGCTAGACTTCAATTATTTACGTTTACGGCATGAAGCAAATTAAAATTTACCGCCACTTATTTATTTATTTTATTCAGGTTTTAAATAATTATAGCACTTTATGTATGATGGTATTTACTAAATTTTCTTGTTTTGATTAATAAATCCATCATACTTATATATTAGCTGTCTGGGAATAGCTTATTTTTTTGTTATTTTGCTTTATCTTTACGTTATTTTGCTTCAGGATTATTTCTTTTGGACAAATCATGACGGGGCTTTGGGCTAAGTTCTCAGGCAAAGACGGTAAAATCTAGTTTTAAGTACAGTATCAGGTGTACTGTGTAGTCTACTCTATTCATATTTACATCTCTGTAGTTGTGAAAACATCCACTGTTTTCACAACAGAGTGCGTATTATCACCCAGTCACCCCAACGTGTATTAACTGTCCCTCAGACAAACGAGTATTTTGATCTCTCAGCTGAAGTGATCCTCCTGTAGTTTCAAGTGCTAGTTTGTCGAATCGTCACTGTAATTCACTACTAAAAATATCCCAAATTCATACCAAAAAGTTTTAAAAAGACGGTACTTGAAATACGTAACTTAATAAAGTAACCTAATATAAATTTAATTCCAACTAAATACCCTTTTATGTAGGCTACCGTAGTAATGCAAGCTTTCTTATTCATACATCCAAATTATGTCAGTCAACTAAGTAGAAATTGTTTAATTCATTACTCTTATGTTACCGTTTAATTAAGAACTAATTTCAATGATTTCAACTAAATTTTTAATTTATATACAGTGAACTTTTGAAGAGAAGTGGCTACTTTGAACATAGTGCCATCCTGATTCCAGTAGGTGTATAGATCAGAGTAAACTCTTTTTAACAGATGACTAACAATCGTAATGTGACCTTAACGTCAATTTTTACCAATCTGGTGAGATATTAATATAAATATTTCAATTACATACTTAATTACACAAGTTCCAATATGACAAGACAAAATACAGAGCATATTACAATTCCAAGCAAATCTCAAACTTGTTATCCATACAAACTTATTTCTTATACATTAAATTGTATACGTTTACACTGTTATTACATTTACTATAAATCGGTTAAAAGATGCTGTAATGGAATATCATGTTGATGTTTATTAGTTCCATATATAACTAATAGAGTTTACAATATAACGTTTGCACAATAACACGTAAAATAAATATTCTCCAATATTAGAGATGTAGCCACGAAAAGTGTTTTATAAATATGTATAACACAATATGAATAAACCTTTAACACTTTTTAAACTTTTATTTTTCTTACGATGTACATTTCGAAATCTGTGATTTCATCTTCAGGTACAAAATAAGGTTAAGGTAATTATAAAAATAAATAATTATTCTTTTCAGGTAATTATTTAGTAGTTAATTTTTTTATAATTTAGTAATTATTTAGTTTTTTAGGTAATTATATAGGTTAAGGTAATTATTTATTTTTATAATTACCTTAACCTTATTTTGTACTTGAAGATGAAACACAGATTTCGAAATGTACATCGTAAGAAAAATAAAAGTTTATTCATTAAAGGTTTATTCATATTCTGTTATACATATTCTCCAACAGTTACTGAGACGGCTTTAATTATTATTGCATTCTAACATATCTGTAATATTTATAAATAACCTTCCTTTTTTAAACAACATATAACGAAATTCTCCTTATAGCAAAAGTCAACTTTGAATCTCGTTTTTTAAACACTACAGCTTTATACATGCGTACAGTATCACCGCACTGCTTGTAAAGTATCATAGAAAATAACGAAATCATCTCCAAAATTAAAGTATCTCAATCATCCACTTATTACAATTTTCATGTTTATTATTTTTATTCCATTTATATAATGCAATAACCAAAGTTTGGATAGATGGATACATATAGAAAATATATAGAATTGATTGGCTTAAAGTGTTATATGACATTTAAGTCAGATTCAGAAATGGAATAACATCCACATTGAACAATACTATTTAAGCAAATTGTTTAAAAACTATAAGCATTACAATTATGGACATTTAAATATCTTGAATGATTTAAATTTATGTTTGTATTTAAAACTGTGTGAAAGACTTAAAGATATGTTTAAATGTAAATCCATTAATTAGACATACTTCTGATAAATAAAAATTTTTAATATTACAACACAGGTTATTTGTTTATTATTTAGTCTCATAAAATAACACTGAGTTTTAATGCATTTCAAGAACATAGCCTTTAAAGAGATTGTGCCCGTGGCCGGCAAGCATATAATATAACCACTAAAACTACTACTCAAATATTTAACATTGTTACTAGAGAATGATTTGAGTCTAAATGAAAACAATATCGTATGATACCAAATTTTCGGTGAAACTCAACCTTCGTATTAGGACTTCACGAAAGGAATCGCCCACATGGTGATTGAAATAAATTTGAGGTTATTTTTGTTTTAAGCAAACAACAAAGTAATAGAAGAGTTAATACATATTTATACCCAGATAAAAATCCTTTGTTTTGTAATAAAAAGATACTACACAGTATTGTTTTTATAATGTGTGGTCTGTAATTATATAAATAGTAGAGAGCTAGCTGATAAGCATTTGTAATGGAGTAGACGACTGAGAGGAGCCAAAGCACTGTCCCCCGGGAAACTGTTTGTCGGGGTTTGTTTGCTTTGTCCGTGACTGTAGTGTTTGTTCTGGACTTTCTCATGATCAAGTCGCTTCTCTCTCAAGATGAGAAATGTCAACTGTAAAACGTGACGAACAAACTGTCCAGATTGATTCAGGTGAAACTTTTGGCACTAACTTTATACGTGACTTTACATTTTAAATCGTACTGCTAACCTAATATTTCTATAACACATTTTTTAAACTTTGTCTCGTCATCAATTGGTTTAAAGAAACGTTAGGCTACCTAAAATCAAGGGTTGGCCATTTAATATTGTACGTAAAAATGCAAAACAACAAACAAACATATAACATGACATTTTGTTTCGTTATTGATATTTTTGTATTATTTGTTTGTACATTTGACATATGGTTTATATATATTAAGTGGAGCAAGTAAGTAATTTAAATGAATTTTATGCTTATACTTATATAGCTTTAAATATTAAGCTAATACATACAATATTTTAATCTATTTAACAGTGTTTTACTATTTAAAGCAATTAATTTAGAGATCAGTTATTAGATTATTTCTTATATGCAAATCTTATTTCGTAATATATTCATATGTATCCTATATGCTTTCAATCATAATCACTTATTAAGAGCCGGATGTACTGGCTTCTTAATTTTAGTCCCTGAATTCATATATACGGCATTATATATAGACCTTGGAGCTGTGGGAGATGTCGCATTTTAAAGAAGACGCCGGATGCATTTAGTTTTTTTGTATATTTTCGTAGATTATTCAGATAAATAATATCTTACCAGTTCGTGCATTATTGATTTATCAGTAAAGAAGCATCTGGAAGCTTACTAATCATATCATTAAAATAAGACACCGCGCCTATTGCTAAAAAATAGATTATAAAAGGTTTGTTAGTTTGGAATAGTTTTTGGGGCTAAAACTCAAGGCCGTGCATCTAAACTCAGATTTTCACCAGAAATGGTATATGGTAAATGGTTTGTTGTATTCGTTAGAATCGAAATAATTCAGAATTATAGCCAGGATCATGACCTGTGGTTTATATTTTGTCATGTACATTGATAGTTGTAGGCCCATCTGATTTTATTTCATTTTTATATTTTAACATATATTTTCAAAGTAAAATTCAGGAGTTCCACTTATTGAAAGATTAAATAACTTTTAGTACTGCTTAGAGTACATAGTCACATCTCTTTCAAAAATGTGTATGTATTTATTAATAATTTTAGTAACTATTTATGGTAATCGTATTTGCTACCTTTTCTAGAAACAAAATTTTTTAGCTAGGGAAAGCCAGCAAGGAAATTTAATCGGAAGTTCAAGATTTAAACTCTAAATTGGTTTAAAAGCATAAATTAAGTGTTAATACAATGAAATACAAGCCGTTTATATCAATTATAGGCTACATAGAGAAACAAGTTACATCCTATCTTTACCTGTGTATACCAGAATAAGACAATGCCCAAGGGTATAGTTACACTTGATATAACATGGAGGAACATGAACTGCCATTTATATGCAAGATGGTATCGAGCGAGAGGTCGTGAAACATGTCGTAAACCGCGTCACAACTCCTCTGAGGGTCTTTATATCATTTACACGACATAAAGCCAATACTACTTGGAAGTAATGGAGTTTCTGATCAAAGCGTCACAATCAAATGTATCACTAAACAAGTTATAATGAATTTAAATTTTTTGAGTTACTATACACGTTAATGATAACCATAGTTGTTTTTTTTTCATCATTACGTCAGTAAGTGAGTTATTTATTGTATATTTACATAATATATATGTTAAATTGGTAAAATAACTTACCATTGGCTGAGTGCCAGCGAAGCTTATCACTTGTAGTGCTCGAGAATACTCATATCTGTGTGTCTGTATTTTTGTCTGTTTTTCTGTCTATTTGACTGTCTAAACATATCTTGAAAACAAACTGACCAACAGAATTGGAATTTTGAATTAACTTTTAGTTAAATTAAATTAATTCAATTTAATATTAGCATCACTTATTCGATGATGGTGCATGTCACTCCATGCGATTTAGCTTTTTTACATTGCTGTCATGGGTAAATGGGTAACCATGATAGGAACGAGAATATTGCAGAATATATATATGCATGTATGTATGTATATGTATATTATATATATATATATATATATATATATATATATATATGTATATATATATATATATATATATATATGTATTATTTTTAGTAGATTACTGTATAGTTTGGTGAAAACCGTCTTCAGGTGCATAAATTGTATAACATATAAAAATATATAAAAGAAAACAGTACAAACGAAAGTAAATAAACAGTTAGTAAATAATAATAATAATAAATACAGATGACATGAACTAAATAATTGTTCCATATGTTGATTTCAAATTTAGACGTTTTTGGCTAAGTTATCTAATATCCAGTCTATGTGGAATTTTGCTCTTTAAAACCAATTATTGTGCTTGTTCTAATGGTCTGAGGTAAATTGGGTTTGAATTTGTATTTGCTTGTCGAATAGGTTTCACTGAATATGTATTTTCAAAAGTTTCATTGTGATTTAGACCATGAGTCACGTCAGTTTTCTTTAAATCTAGGTGTCTATAATCAAATTGGTGTCCTGTCATTCTTGTCCTTAAAGTATTTGTTGTTGAGCCAATATAATCTGCTATACAATATATAATATACATATATATATATATATATATATATATGTATATTAAGTAATGTGAATTACTTAATATAAGTAATGTGAATTTTTTATTCATACAATAAAAAGAATTACCAATCAATTCAGTGATAAGATCCGATTTCAGCACACTTTCGTTTCAACCTTACAGATGCTTTTATTATTCAAAACTTACCGTAAAATGTATCTAAATTATCAAAATTGTGAATACAAGATTGGTAACAAGATATCTTGATAGTGACCATCTCCAGACTTTAAGTTGTGCATGACACTTTTGCAACACAGCTCTGCGTTGGTTTTTGACCAACATTGAAATGTTTCTGAGCGTAATTGAAACATACATCTTAGTATTATGACACACTCTATATTTTGTTTACAAGGAGGATGTCACTTTTTCTTTATGATATCTGTCTCACTATCTGACTGCAGAAAATTTCTAAAATGAGCTCTAGGCTTGTAATTTTGCATTCACCCATGTTTTGGAGTACTTGTACTTTGTATTATTAGATGGTGAATCAATGAACCAATAAGAGACATATAACATATGATAAAAACCTCTCTTCCTTTTCACAAAGGATTAGCTGGTCATAATGTCTGCTCCCGATTTGTATTTTTAGTGTATATAAAAAACTTTATTGGCTATTTTGTTTATCGGCTATAGGCAAAATTGTGGGATCATAATTCGGCATTAGTATAAATCTAAAGCTTGGTTTGCCAGGACATTAAGTAGACTATAATGTGTTTCAATCGGTGGGATGAGTCTAACATAGATTCGTGTACAAAGGGTGATTTAATTTATTAATTTGCTTCAGATGGATTCAGTTTATAGGATATCAATAAATGTAAGAATGTTTCTCTAAGTGATCAAGATCAATGTTTCTTATGATTATGTATTGGTGAAATTCTCTTTGAAGACTGCCTCATTTCCAGAAACGTTTTATGTCCGAGCAGAAATATATCGACTAATGCATAATTTATTAATAAATTATAATTATATAAAGGCGTAGTTAAATGTTGCTCAACATTAACGTCTATTGGCAGTCTTAAACACAACACGCCACGTGCCAACCATTGTACATATCTTGCTTGACCTTTCAATCTGAGACAACGCAATAAAATGTTGAATTTTTAAACATCTGACTAAAATAAACTTCAATTTAGCTCTGATTTTATTTAATTCTAGAACCACAACTTCGTGACATTAATAAAGGCCACCAACAATACACGGGAGTGTGAACAATATGTTTTTTAATTAAGTAGATATATCATCATTCTTCCTGTAATATTTCAGTGAACTTGATTCTACCAAGTTTAAGAGTGTTTTAGGAATTAAAAAGTGGTGGCACGATGTGCAAAGAGAGTACAGTATGTTAATATTAAAGAGACATATAGTAAACACATACTACCACAATTCCAGTTATTATTTGGATGAAAACGAATAAAATAATCACTTTTAAATATTTAAAAATTATTTAAAGGTTTTGTAACTATTTTACATAAGATTATGTAAAATTAAAAAAAACTAATTTAGGTATTAATCATTATTTAATTATTTCAATTTTACGAAAGTATTTTAAATAAGCAAAATAACTAAATACTAACAATAAATTATACTTTTATTATAAGAAGCATCCACGATATAACATATATAAATATAACATTTAAGATCGGTACACTCATAGAATGGCCCAGTTTCGAAGCGAAAATTTCTGTACTTTCACAAACAAAGCAGTTAATTATATGTATAGTAGTACTAGGTACATTAGCACGCTCCGTATTTAACTTATATTTCTCTAATTTAAAACCTTAAAATATTACCAGACAGTTCGATAGTCAAAAATGTAATTATGTTAGAAGCAATAAAATAATTCCTCTTAAAAGTAAATAAAAGTAGAAAACAAACTAAATACACTATCACAAACACACTTTTAAATTATGAAGATCAGGAAGAAGAAACTTTAGCATTTACATAAATGTAACAGAGTACAAATATAGAGAGCTTCTATTTATGAAATATTAAACTGTAATGGAAAATGTATTGATTACTTGAGTTATATATTATTATAAAATTGAGTATTGCAAATTGATTTGGAATCTGTAGGTGAGTTTAATTAATGAGAAACCTACTTCTGTCACATCACAACTAAGATGGGTTTTATAGCAGTCTCTAAATTTATTATCAAAGTTAGCTTGGTTTGATATCTGTATTACTATACTTACCAAGCACTGCATACTCAATATTTGCTAAAACTTCAAGCTAAAAATGCAAGATAATCAGTAAATTTCCTACATCTCATAATTTTGTTATTTGTTTAAATTCTGTGCTCTACATCAATTTCAGAAAAAAATTAAATAAGATGTGTTGTTACCACCAAGCTCACTCTTTGCTCCAGATCTATAAAATTAAACAAGTTTTATAATAGTTTCTTTAGTTTAACACATGGTTTTGCAGTCATAAAATATGTTTGCACTTAACAATATTTTTTTAAGTTTAACGGTATAATTCAATTAATAACATCTGTTAGCTGTAATAGTGGGAATTTGCAAATTTAGATACTATTGTGGGAGTAACAGGGAGGTATTTTTGAAATAGGAATAAAATAACTTTGCTAAATACAATCCTTTTAGAAGTTTAGTTACCACGTGTATGTTTTGGTGGCCAAATTAAAATATGTTTTAACTTCAACACAAGTTGTCCTTTTTCCGATACAACTATAACTTATACATTTAATTTGAACTAAATCAATTCTTTATTTTACCCTTCTCTTAGACTCTCCATTTACTTTGTTTACATTTGTTATATAGTTTCAATACTACTTTTAGTATACATGTATACCATACAACGTGAAATATCTCCTCATATATGAACTTATAATTACAGTAAATTAATGTTATCCCATACTCAAAATACCACCGTTTGTATTTTATATAAAATTTTAAATCGTTGTCTAAAACTTAACATTGTGTAATATCTACAAACAAACAAAAAATAGTACTTTTCTAGGTATGATACTTTTCTTTTGTATATTCATTTACATGTATTCTTTTGATAGTATTTTTCTTTTGTTCACTAAGTTGACTTAGAACTATCTAAATGTGGTGGACTATAAGAATGAAAGTTGTAGAACTATTGCTTTATCATTACAAAAATAAATTTATCAATAAAAAGAAGTAAGATGTGCCATAATTAATCTTCACAAATCCATCCATTTTAAATACAGTGTATTTACTAAGAATTTATAGGTTTCTAAGTTACAAAAAATCATTGCTTTTATTTTAATTCTGGTCCAATAACATTCATGCTTATAACTTTGTAAACTAAAATATAAACTGGCGTTTTTTAGGAAGATATTAGATTTTGTTAACTAGTACCAGAATGATGACATGTATTAGATAGTAAGTAGATAGTAAGTAGATTTACTTACTGCCTTACCAGTAGATTTACTCAATCAAAAATTTAAAAATTGAAGATTATATAAATTATATTATTAAAATTAAGATATTAAAAATATAATGTAAAATTTAAAAACCAAACAAATAGAATATTTATTATTATTAATGAAAATCAAATATCAAAAGAACGTGAGATGATCCGTATCCTATTAACACAGTAAATTTAAAAGTACTGTAAACAGAAAGCCCACTCAATATCCTCCTCATGACATGGCGACCCCCTTACTTGTGTAAAAGTATGGTATGAATTGATGAGTTTCTGTTGTGTTATATTTATTAATGAAGTAATAAACAATATATTTATCTTAAAAATTAATTTATTCCCATAGAAAGAAAAACACCATTCTAGTGTTTATGATTTAATTAAAATGATTTTATATTAAAACAATCGTTCAACTAGATTTTAAAGCAGAGTTGTAAAGCATTTCAGACCTGGAGGGGCTTCACTGTTTCAGCTAAAACAGCAAATCAAACTAATTAAACATTCCAGACCATCTCCCAAGCTGAGGAGCGTCTGCTCACTCCACTTGTAATTCTGAATATTGAATTAATGAGCTCCATTAACTAATGATCTTGCACTCGATGTACATTTATATCAGCTGAGCAAGTTGTTTAGCTCTGCTAAAAGCAAATATGGTTCAATAAAATATGCGCTTTTACCCTCTATTCAAGATCGTTTTTCTTGGATCTTTAGTTGTTTTATGAAATTCCACTGTGTAACTTCTATATACGTTCATATTGCTCAGCACTTACATTGTACAAATTATTTACTTTTTTTATCACAATTAAATTACATTTTGACAGTCAGATTATTTTAAAATTTACGATGAAGTTATATAATTTCCAATAATTTTAATAAAAACTATTTAAATTCATCGATGGGTATTAAGTTGATAATTATCTGGTATTAAGTTAGTTAGTGGATTGAGAATAAGTGTCTGAGCAACATTTTATTAATCAATTGTTTTAGACTAAACAATAATGCGCTCTTTAGATTAACGTTAGAAAATTTGGATGACGTGAGTAGAGCCCTAATAGTATGTATTTAATATTTATAAAAGTTCAAGTTTCAAACATGTATTTACACCTTGCTATTGATATCATATATTTGCATAAAATATATAGTTTTAGACACTTAAAATACCAATTTAAAAATCTAGAGAAATTTTTATTGATATATATTTTGTGACGTAATTGTTTTCTGTTTGAATATATTATTAATATAACTTTAAAGAGCCTTAATGCAATATGTTATATATCTACTCTTTTAGGCAAATTGGATATTCAATAATTAATAAATGTTCTATGTAAAGTTTGTAGGTTGTGAAAAATATACAGGGTGTACAGCAATAAGCGTTAGGAACAAATCTGTGTTAAAATACTTGGTATTGGCTACTAAATTGTACATATTTAATAGGTCATACTCAAACCGCTAAGAAACGGAGCTTCATTTTCGAACGTTTTACAATAACAGGACAAGTTTCATTAAAAAGACTTTTTTAGTAATTTTTGTAGTAATTTTTTTTCGTTACAGTTAGTACCATTTACAAAACCTATTTGTAAAATTTTTATAATTAACTATGTCTGTCATTCATGTCTAAAGTTTAAATTTGTACTATTAATTAAGAAAAATCTAATAACATTTGCCTTAGACAGGTTCTAAGATAGATATGGTTTTATATAACCATATAGGTCAATTACTTTTTATAAGATTATACATTTTTCAGTTTGTAATACCTTATATTAAAACTGGTATATCTAAATGATATGAGCAAAATTAAAATTACTAAAACTAAAGTTAACTAAAATGTTGTTAAAAATCTACTTCCATTGTTAAAGATTCCATTTTCAAATTCTTGCAAACTGATAAGGTAATACAGCTTTATCAAAACGAGTTTTGATCAGACATGGGCAATTCACTGTCACTTAAGGTCTTTTCACATTTTTAATGTGCTGAAATAAATGTTGTCTGCAGATTGTGTGATTGAAATGCGTGAGCGGCCCAGAGGTAGCATGGTACCATATATCCTGATTGTACTATTTGCAGTACTCAGATTTCACGATTTCACCAGCGCAGAGAAGTATGATGCTGTTATCGAGGAAGATTACTAATATTTCAAAGGCCGATGAACTGTGATCCGTATCACTTTACCGGTCTATACGTTCCCAGGTCTTTGAAGGTTTTTATAACCTCTATTCTTTATTTAGATTTTGAGCACAAAGTAGTAACACCACTCGATGAAACTGAATCAAACGGAAGAACTGAAATAGCATTCCAAGAAGATGGCGCACCTCCACATTTCTTGGAGGTAGTTCGGTTGTGGTTAATCAAGAACCATTCAATTATACGTGAAAGAGTTGTAGCGTGTCCCCTCGATCCCCAGACGTAAACACTTTTAACTATTGTATGTAGATGAAGAGTTTAGTGTATGACTCTGTTGTAAATAGTTGAGAATAATCAAGGGAAAAGACTATAATTATAGTGGATTTGTGAGAGAAAAACTGTGCAACAAAGATACTGTAGGCGGTATGCGCAAACCGGAAAGGACCTCATTAAACTTTGAATAACAAGTTTCAACCGTGTTCAAATTATTGGCCTTACAATATTCAGATGATAAATGTTTCTATTTTTAATTCATTTACACTTACCTTGCTCCATAAAACGTAACAAATTTTGAATATTCTTGTGGAAAATTGTATGTACATTCCGGAAATGATATTAACATAATATATTATTAACATTATAATATTAACAAGGAATAATTTTATAACTTAGAAATGACCACTTGCTATAACATATCCCATTATATTATTAAATTGTAAATGAACGTTTTCCTTTATAGTTAGAGTATGACCAATTCAATATAAATCATTTGATACCAATTAATAAATATTTTAAAGCGAATTTTGATTTAAAATATGTCCTCTTCACCTATATGCTGTAATAACGCCTGGTTGGTTAAAATGTTCTCCCATCTAGACTTTAAGTTGTTGTTGGGTATGAATAATATTTTTAGTGGCCGTCCAATGTCTCATGTTGTAGGTTATAAGTGCATGTTTATATATCAAGTTTTTTACACCAGAGGAAAGCTCAAATTTCAATCCCCGAATCGTAGTGTTATACATTCTGTATCATATAACGATGACAAAAGTCCAAACTGCTATATTCCTATTTTTTTCACCCCATCACAGGATAGGCCTACCCTGTATAAACAGAAAAAGACGAAAGGAACTTATAGGAAAAAAATTAGTTCGATTTGTTATGATCTAAACTATAATCAATTTTAATGAATAGCTTGCATACTGGCTGTTAATCGTTTCCACGAGAAGTCCTTGAAAAATGCTTATCTCACTTCCATGAACTGAATCTAATGTATATTTAGATAGTATATCTATATATTATATCCTAAATATCCATTAATATTATTTTTTTTAAGTAATCCAGTATATTAATAGCCTTATCATTGGTCTGTAACCTTTCAAGCAACTAAGAGAATCTCGTATATACTTGAAGGAGTAAATTAGCCACTGTAAAAAAGTAATGATTTGAGGTCACCAACTAGACTATTTATGAGTGAGGCAGAGAAAGTGGGTTGAAGACGAATGATGCAAAAACTAAATATATGCACTTTAGAAGGAATCAAAATCAAATAGGAGGACCCCTACAAATTGATGGGCATGTTTTTGAACAAGTGGAGAACTTTAAGTACCTTGGGGTCACAATATCAAATAAAAACACAGATGAACCAGAGATACAAAATAGGATCAACTCAGCAAATAGATGTGTATATGCATGCAATAGGATACTTTCAACCAAATCTCTCTCTCACAAAACTAAAACTACAATATACAAAACAATTATATTTCCAGTGCTTTTGTACGGATCCGAAACGTGGAGGCTAAATAAGAAGGATGAGAAAAAGCTTCTAGTTTTCGAGAATAGAATTCTACGTAAAATTTATGGGCCATCATATGAACAAGAGGTATGGAGAAGAAAACATAATAGAGAAATCAGGGAGCTCCACAATAGTACGGATGTAATAGGAGAAATAAAGTGCAGAAGACTCCGTTGGGCAGGCCATGTTTTGAGAAGAGAAGAGGAATGCAAACTGAAGAGGGTAATGTACGGTAACCCAGAAGGAAGACGGCCCCGGGGGAGACCAAAAGTGAGATGGTGGAACCAGGTGAAGGCTGATATGGAGAAGATGGGCGCTTCAGAGGAAGATGCAGAGGACCGTTCAAGATGGAGGAGCTTTGTAGGTGCGGCTAAATATCACCTCCGATATAAATGGCCCTGGGAGTAAGAGTAAGTAAGTAAGTAAAAAAAGTAAATATTAGTATTTTATGGATTTAAATGTACTCCTCTCCATGTTCACGATAAAAAATAGAGAACAAAATGCTCAAAATACGGTAGAAGACGTAGGTTAAAAATTAAACCGTTAGTATTTTAGTATTTGCCATGGTCGCACTATACTTTAGGAAATGCATATTTACTGTCTCCTGTTTTTATTTTTAGAAAAGTCATTGGAATTAGGTTTTTATTCAATGTTATATGAGATTTATTACCCATTCACAAACGTTTTTTACCTTTATGAGCTACTTTGAATATCTTGAAAACCTTTTGTTCGGTCTAAATCGATTTCTTCTTAAATATTCATTAAAACGGTCGTGATTATTAAGCTAGTGAAAATGCCCTTACTTATGAACGTATGAATAACAAACAAAGTATACAAGGAAAATGTATTTACTTGTATATCTCACCCTGATTTGCTAGAAATGCATGCCGTTTGGTTGGTAACAAAATAAATATATAATTCTTTTTGTGTGTTTTATTACGATAGCCACGAATAGGCCACGTTTTTTATAACATTTAAACTTAATATATTACTTTTATTCGAATAATTATTGGTTTATTGCAACATAATAATTTTACGCAAAATATAAATATATATTAATTTATAATAATTATGTACTTAATCAAAAACTCGTATTCGTATTTTTCGCATACATGTTGCTTAGAAGGTAAATATTTTGACTATAATAACGCAATTTGTAAAATCTATATCATTTGTATACTCTACAGTAAGTCCCTGTAATTCAATTTTTAACACCTATTTAAGATTTTAGAACTTTTTATAAAAGAAGACTATCATAGTAATGACCAGAGTAAATTCAGCAATCATAAGAGAGGCAAACAAACCCCAACAAACAAGCCTCCCAAGGGAACGCGTCTGGCTGTGCTGATGTAGGGGATACAGGCTATGCACGGTGTAACTGTTTTAGCACTGGTTTGGAACTCTATTTCAAATATTATATAAATATATTGTATTTTCAACGAAACTTTTTGTATTGAGATTTTCAACACCTGAATAATTGCTATGTCCAAAATGACAAAGTTATGGTTTGAAAGCATTAACCTGAACAATAATTCACAAAATTAGTTAAGATATGCCATTTAAGAATATGCAGCGTCCTCAATAACATATCTTTAGAATAATAATATGAATAGTGTTTCATATTGTTTTAATAATAATTTTTTCATGGGTAGCTTTCTATAATTTTCCAAAGAGAATAGATTATTACCAATTATACCCGTAAAGTTACAAATAGATACCCCAGTTATACACACACAATAGTAAAATAGGTGGTGAAATGTAATAATTGTACAGTGAATATGGAGAGGAAGATATAATTCTAAATACTTAATTACATATATGTTTAATATACTTGTAAGTTGATCCTAGTTTCTCTATTAATCATTATTATTATTATTATTCGTCAGAATTTATAGTCATTCACTAGATCAGACCTCATTTGTCACATTTTCATTAAACCCGATCAAATTCAAATGAATGCATTATCGGCCAATAACATCTCAGTATCTATATATCCTAAATTATCGTTTTTTTTGCTACTTTTCATTAGAATTACTCTCCATTAGGATGGAAATTTATTAATCATTTTCTGGAAGGCCAAATCCTACTGATTTGGAGCACAAGCAACCAACAGAAATCATCAGTGGACGACAAGCGTTCGGCAATGATCCCTAACGCAAGTTCTGGGACTACATTATCACTATACTCCTTATTGTGTAATTTTTATTGTGTTAAACATCAGTAGCCTCCGATAAGAATGAATATCGTAAAACTCTCCTTAGTATTAAAAAACAGTCGCGATTATATTAGAGGAGGCTGACACACTGGGTCGTTTAGGAGTTATAAAATACACTCCAAAAACAGGGCCTCTAAAATCATCCCTCGAGAATTTTTTTATTTTTAAAACTTTATAAATGTGTTATAGCTTAAACATTTACTGGGTGAAATTGAAAATTTTTTAAAAATGTCTGAGAGTGGTGCTTTAGGACACTGAGCCTCTCCCTTACATACGACCATGTTACCAACGATCATTAGAGAGATCACTAACATCAAGCAAATACTTTTTTCATGATGTCTGATTTTATAATCCACAGAATTACCCTCTAATTATGATTTAAGAAACACCAAGGCAACAGCTTATATCCCTTAATATGATCGTAAATACATCGAAAACCAATGCTGAGAATTTAAAATATAAGAAAATGGAACAGAATTACATACTAATGTACATTCAAAATTTGCCCATGAATAAAAGTCCTAGTAAAAATATTAATTTTTCTGTTAAAGTCCTGAAGTCAAAGCTAAGAAATTTAATAAAAATTCTCCCAATGAAGTGAACCCGGTTTCCTGGATTAAAACTTTTAGGGAGAACACTACCAGAGCTGTAATATTGTGATATATAATTTACTTAACAACAAACAGAATTCTTAACTTCACCTTACATTAGTTCATGAATACTGCAGTACAAAAAATATGTAGTTAATTCTTTAGTTTAGTAGCATTTTAATACTCCCCAACCGAGACATTGAAGCTTGATTGATTAGCTTGAAGTTTTCTTGGTTGTCAGTTTTATATAGATAGGTTGTAAAGAAAACAAAATTCTACCGATAAATGTTATACAGTATTCTGTACTCGGTGATTTGAAGCGTTAACGGATAATATCCAGCTATATATGTGGATCTATTTACCGTAGATCAGAAGTGAGTCAATGTTTTCCTATGAGAATATCTTCATACTGACAAAGCAAATACTGCATTGACTCTCTTACTTCTTATCGCATGGCTATTAGATATTGCTATAGGGAAACATTCTGAAAGTACTGATAAAAGAACTTGATAAAATGATACAGTATCCCTAAGACTACATAACGGTCCATTATACCCTGGACTAACATATCCTTTTTCCCAGGACGGTTCACTTCTGGGTGGTTTATACCATCCAGTTGAACCCACACTGGGTACAGCAGAAACCCAGTGAGGATTCACAGTCTAGGAAACCTTATGGATATCCAGGAGAGGAACATCACTAACAGTAAATTTCAAGATGATGGGGAGCTAGGGTATATATAGGTCTAGTCTACTGCGGGAGATAACTTACAGTTGGTGGGACTCCCCAAGTGTTAAGAGCTGTTACTAGCCTAGACATAAGGGCCAAGGGCGTGCCCCTCACCGCGGACTTTGACTGGAGAGGCTGGTTCAGACCTGGCTTCCCCCTTTTCTCCTAAGAAGAACAAAAACGTATCTCATTTTGCATTATGTTTTGAACAGACTAGGTCGCAATTATACGTTTTAGACTGAAAAAAAAACTTGTTTCTGATACATGAGTTTATAACAGATCATAGTGTATTATTAGAGGTGTAAAACCTCCTTCAGTTTTAACTCCATAAGAAAAAGTTTTAATTCATAAGTTGCTGTTTTAATTTAGCCGAAGTTTGAGTACATAGTTAAACTATATTCAGTTTTATTTGTATGCTTGTATAATCAGTGATTGAGAATAATATACATGCGTAGCAAATGATATCCATAATTTAATTTAAATAGTATCACAAAACCGTTTCCCATTTAAGTGAATGTATCTGTTGTATGTACAACGAAATGCAACACAAACATTTATCCATCATTAACGTGACGTAATAATAATACCCACTAACACTTGACCGAAACACTGCAGGGCATTTAGGTTCTCAGTACCTGAGCACTTTATGCAACCTATAAAACAGACGGTGGTTAACACATTAAATGATAATCAAACCTTATCAGCCGTGTAAACACTCAGTTAACAACGCCACTAAACGGGTTATTAACCGTCGATGCCTCATGTGCGGCCGCATAACTACTTAATAACGTTCAAAACATCAAGTACCCTGTTTCCTCTTCATCGCCCAATAGTAACTTTGTATTCTATGAAGCAATTCTATTCTACTTCCATACTGCGTTTATTTTACCGTAAAATCCGTTTCCGTTGTACACTTATCAGGAAATGTTTTTGGATCTATCAGGTGTTGCATAATGATATTCTTCATCCATCTATTAAGGGGGCACTTTATGAAAAGTTGATAAAATAAGCATTTCTCATTAGTGACTATTGTATGCCATTACCTCTGTTTTAATTTGATAACACATTTTAACATATATTTGCATTATAAATGTTACAAATTTGTTTTATATTACTACTAGCTGTTTCCCGCGGCTTCGCACGCTTTTCGTAAATTTTGCCTGTATATGAGCACTTCTGGTTCAAGTGAATTATATTTCCAATGCCGATGTAGAGTTTGTCTTGTTGCCACGACCAAGGAAATTTGTCAAACGTGTATGTTTACAGCCATTGTACACGTACATGTACTTTATTTTAAATTGGTCCAAACCTCAAGCTTTAAGTTCAACAAGAAAGTTATTTTAAAGACAAATATTATACATAATAATTTAGCGCCTTCAAATAGTGCTTGGCTATTTAATATACGTAACTGCCTTGTAATTGCAGTTTATAATGTGCAGGCGCTTTGAAAACTTTTATCTATTGCAGCGCCTCCTGGTGGCGAGTTACATCAATGGGCATAGCATATAAACCTTCTACATAGAAAAATACACGTACATAAAAATTTTCATAATGATCGGACAAATAGTTTACGATTCAATAAAGGACAAACACACAAACATTCATCTTTATATATATATACTAGCGGGCCCGGCGCGCTTTGCTGCGCATTTCAATAATTTTTTTGCAAAAGTTGCCCGCGGCTTCGCACGCAATTTCCCGTTGAAAACAGTACACTATATTCACTTATTCTTTTTCTATCACATTCTAAACATTGCTGAGATAATTGATAGTCGTTCCATCGTGAGCCTCTTGGGCGTATTATGAAGGTATGTACCATATTCCTGCCTCTATCTAGCTGTTACCCACGGCTTCGCACGCAAATCTTAAGAACCGAAGTCCTTATATTACTTAGTAATTTTTTTTTTACTATAATAAATTTTAGATTAAATTAGTTATATCTCCGATGCCACGATTGAGCTTGCTTTGTTGTCTCGATCGAGAGAATATGTACACACGGAGTTTTGAGAACCATACTTCTGTCAAAAAAAAACAACTAAGGTTGATTTTATAACATTCTTTATATTTGTAGCCAACGTAAGATAGTAATTATGATATCTGCATTACTCTTCTGATCAAGCATGAGCATGGTTTATATTAAATAAATATTGCAGTTAAAGGTGAATTTTTACGTCAAATTTGAATTGTATTATCTGGATAGTAAAGTCTATGTTTAACAGTGATTGCAAAAAAACAGTTTAAACAAAATTTGTCGTTTCTCTTAAGCTTACTCTATGCTTTAAAACTATAAGTGTAATATATGTTTACAAAGAACAGCTGATTAAAAATTTGAAAAGACGTTAACATATGTTTGCTGCAATGCATTTCTTATGGGTATTTCTGTAACCAGTGGGGCGGAATCCTGAATCGGGAAAGGGATGGGCATAGCTTATAAACCTTCTCCGTGGAAAAATACATATACGTACAAATTTTCATCATGATCGGTCCAATAGTTCACGATTCCATAAAGGACAAACATACAAACATTCATTTTTATATATATACTAGCGGGCCCGGCGCGCTTTGCTGCGCATTTCAATAATTTTTTGCAAAAGTTGCCCGCGGCTTCGCACGCAATTTCCCGTTGAAAACAGTACACTATATTCACTTATTCTTTTTCTATCACATTCTAAACATTGCTGAGATAATTGATAGTCGTTCCATCGTGAGCCTCTTGGGCGTATTATGAAGGTATGTACCATATTCCTGCCTCTATCTAGCTGTTACCCACGGCTTCGCACGCAAATCTTAAGAACCGAAGTCCTTATATTACTTAGTAAATTTTTTTTTTTTACTATAATAAATTTTAGATTAAATTAGTTATATCTCCGATGCCACGATTGAGCTTGCTTTGTTGTCTCGATCGAGAGAATATGTACACACGGAGTTTTGAGAACCATACTTCTGTCAAAAAAACAACTAAGGTTGATTTTATAACATTCTTTATATTTGTAGCCAACGTAAGATAGTAATTATGATATCTGCATTACTCTTCTGATCAAGCATGAGCATGGTTTATATTAAAAAAATATTGCAGTTAAAGGTGAATTTTTACGTCAAATTTGAATTGTATTATCTGGATAGTAAAGTCTATGTTTAACAGTGATTGCAAAAACAGTTTAAACAAAATTTGTCGTTTCTCTTAAGCTTACTCTATGCTTTAAAACTATAAGTGTAATATATGTTTACAAAGAACAGGTGATTAAAAATTTGAAAAGACGTTAACATATGTTTGCTGCAATGCATTTCTTATGGGTATTTCTGTAACCAGTGGGGCGGAATCCTGAATCGGGAAAGGGATGGGCATAGCTTATAAACCTTCTCCGTGGAAAAATACATATACGTACAAATTTTCATCATGATCGGTCCAATAGTTCACGATTCCATAAAGGACAAACATACAAACATTCATTTTTATATATATAGATATATATATATATATATATATATATATATATATATATATATATATATATATATATATAGACGTATAAAAGATTAGAACGCAAAAAATGTCCTTCCCTGTCCTTGGCTCTTTTGTGATTTTATTATAGTTTATAGCTCATACATATGTGTTATTTATGTTGGATAACCTATAACCTGTTTGAAGATAGCTACCATGTTTACTTGTTGATCGCTCTTGTATTCTAACCCAGAACGAATGTACCGCAAAATAATACAAGTATACAAGTGGGGCACTTGTGATATTTTATTATCAAGTCATTAGTTATTTAACTATCATATATTACGTAAGATGACTAAAGGTAACAAACTATTTAAAAATTCGGAGGTAACCAGTTTGTAAATGTTTTTGTAAGGTAAATCTTGATAATCTAAGTCTTTCACTAAGTCCTCTTTCTCACCAACCAAGTTCGGAACCTACGATACCCAAACATTTTCACTTGCCTGAAAACATAATGTCCTTTGTGATACCAATCCTTGAGAATCTAGATAAGATAGCTAGTATTGATAGAAAGTTGTTTAACTCAGAACACAGAATGCCTGCGAACATTTTAATAATGCTGTCTGTACATATATCCGACGACATATATTGGACATATATTCGAAAGAAAGCTGTTTATGGTCACATTGCAAAATGTAAATTATTTCAAGTAACTGGATTGAAAAAGAGAAGAATTTTTTAGAACTAACAAGTTGTTAGACGATAAACCTGTAAACTCCCCAAAAACGCTAATTGATAAATAAAAAAAGCTTCAAGTGACATTTATTAAAATTTAAAATAAATTTTGAAAATTGTATGAAAAAGATTACTTAGGCCCATTTAATGGATCAGGACTCAGGTTTGTTTTAAGGTTATGTCAACATTTAAGATTTAAAATATTTTCATTTCTCTAACAAGATTAAAAACATGTTATTAAATTCTACGGAAATAAAACAACTAATTTGAAGGCTCCATTATTATAAAATCTTTCTTTCATTAAAAAATTATAGTCATTACCAATTATAGTCATACCAGTCATAGAAATAAATATCTATCTCTAACAGAACAAAGTTTGCTTCAATGTAACCGGAAATAAAAACAATATTCTTATTCTTATTCTTATTCTTAAAACATTTCACGTTTAAATGAAAGAATGTCTTGAAACTTGAACTAGAAAAAGGGATATTAGTTAACATACCAAGAAATAGGGAAAAAATTGGTCCGCTTAAAGCAAATTGTGAAGGGGTTTTATAACTGAAAGTTATCTCCCTAATACCAATCTACAAAACATTTTGGATACCTTATATGAAATGTATATCTAATTATGAATTTGTTACAAATTTTATAATTTCATTTATATTTATTATATTACACAAATCCGTACATGATCATAGCTTTTAACTACAACCATGCGTTTCAAACAAATAAAAGTCCAGTCGTACCAATTATAGTCATACCAGTCATAGAAATAAATATCTATCTCTAACAGAACAAAGTTTGCTTCAATGTAACCGGAAATAAAAACAAATATTATAAGAACTAATGGTGTTTACCAAGAACAGCAATCATTGATTCTGCTATTGGAGTAAGCGTACTAACTTGATCGTGCAAATGGGCCTAACTAAACCGCTGGTAGCAGGTTTCACCACTGGTAACGGCAATTTATTCTTTTACGTTTTTAAAAATTTATTTTTAACATTTTTCACAGAGTAGATGTGTTTTTAATTTGTATCAAACTGTTGATGAACTTAATTTATAAAAACATTAAAATTTATCTTAATTTGACCTGAAACCTATTTTCTTTTAACGTGTACTAAAATATCTGCCCACAATAAGGACCACGTATTTCAAAAAACAGAAAAGTTTATTTAATTTATTTAATATCAAATCCCTAATGAAACATAGTGTACTGAAATATTTTAATATTTCATTTTTCTCGTCAGTTTAATTTTTTTGTTATAATGTCTTTCTAAGCATTTAAGTAATCGTTCTGTAAGTGATATAAAAACAGTGCTATTGAAGATCTTCAACCCTTGTAATTAGTCTATAATTATATATATATATATATATATATATATATATATATATATATATATATATATATACATATAAGTTACAGTTCTGTATTAAATTTACCCTTCATAGGATTGTCCATTAGAGATATTTTGTTTACAGCAGTTTCTGAATCTATAACTTGAAGTAAAAAAAGATTACATGTTGTCAATAATTTCGTGTTACATTAGCTAAAGTAAAGTAAAGATGTTTTATTTTACCAGACGACTTAGGACTAAGAAGACCTCTGTAACATTAATAAGTCTACGTATGCGTGTTTGTATGTGTGCTCCGTCTGTTGTAATCAGGTTTAGAGCTCGGACGGCGGTCTTGGGTAAGCAGATTGAGTGGCCAGTACAGCGGGAATACTCATTGATAATAGAACCAGTCCAGACATTGTGGCCGTCCCTCTCTCTCCGCTCTCCAAGCCTGTTCTATACCCTCGTAATACCACATCTACTCTTTATAATGAGTTATTGACCTACATTACGTGTTATAAAGCATCTCATAATAGTACAGAGTAGTTGGAATAGCGCATGTATAAAACCATGGTAGTGTTCGTACTTCACATTTGACACTTTAATTTAGCCATGAACTATGATTGAAACCGAGTATTTATAGCAATTAATTATTAGAGAAATTCAAAATTTGGATTAATTTTGCAGATTACACAAAGATAATGCCCATTGACACCTTATTTTACGTTAATGGGTGATTTAGCTGGTTATAAAACTAGATACAGTAGTTGACTGGTTCATATACAGTGCTTTAAGGGTCGTCTTCGTCATGGCTTGCTGAGTTTAATTAATATAAAATACAAAAACTGACCATGGCATATTTTTACAGCTCCACAAAGGGTTAGAGTGTCCGCAATTCTCCGGTAAAGTATGTAAATACGTTATTTAAGGTAAACACCCAACTTTGTATAATATCGGGTACTCCTCTGTCTATACATTAAAACTGTATGTAACAAGTTGAATTATTCATGTTTCAAAATTTATCTTACTATCCCAAAATCAAGCTCTCCAAAATATATATCTGGCTAGGTGAAAAGCCTTCTGTTAACTAAATTTAGTAGTTAATGCTCTATTTGTACAAATTAATAGCCTAAACAAAAACGAAGGTTTAATTTAATTTTAGAAAGCATTATTGGAGTATTTTAATTTCATTTTGATATTTTTTTTAGTGCCTTAAAAGTTTTAAGGTATCGAAAGACTTTCTGTCTTCTATCTTCCAATTTTAATTATTTGAACTTCTTACGCCTATTAAATATTAATGCATCTCTTAATTTAGCGGCATTTTAACCTAGTTTACGGTTACAATTCTTATGTTTTCTCACAAAATTCTCAATTTTCATGTTAGTAAACCTGTTTTTTAGAAAAATATACGTAATGTTCATCCTAAGATTTAAAAAAAACCCTTTTTTATTAAGACTGGACATTTTGGAACCTTCTGTTATCATTTTCCCATTATTAATGGAATCTAAACGGTTGGTATACCATAAGGAAAGATAATATCTTATATATGTCTGAGTGTCCTTTATAGACCCAGAAACTATCATTATGAAAATTTGTATGTATTTTATCCACGTTGAAGGTTTATATGCTATGCCCTATTTATTTAACTCACCATCAGGCGGTGCGGCGCTGCAAAATATAAAAGTTATAAAAAGCGCCTGATCATTATAAACTGCAATTATGAGACAGTTAAGTATATTAAACAACCAAACACTATATGAAGGCGCTAAGTTTTGATGTATATTGGTCTTGAAAATCAATTTCTCGTTGACCTTAAAGCAGTGTTAGATCACTTTATAATAAAGTACATGTACGTGTACAATGGCTATAAACATACACTTTACACCGTTTGTTAATACAATAAAGTTTTTTTGTTTTAAAATTTTCACAGTTACATAACAACATGTAAAAATATAGAGAAACAAGAAAATGAATTTACTGTTCGAGACACATACTTTAAAATGCACTATTTTTTACTCTCCGTTTTAAGTGCTATTGGAGATTGTTGCCCTATTGCGATTTTTTTGCCCACCCTGCAGGAGCTCCGTCTTTGTGGTGAGTGTATTCTGTATTAGTGCTCTGTAATTAAATTTAATTGGCAGGAATAGTATTATTTTGAGTTGAATTTCAGGTGATTTGAAATACTAACTTGAAAATAGGTAACTTCCTATAAAAGTTAAAGAATTCGACGAAGAGCTAAATTTATATCCACTTGATCCTATACGAGTCTGATAAATGCCATGCGTCAGGATGGATATTTTCAATATAGGCTCCCACAACCAAAAAGTTTGAACAGTTAAATTTGACGCTTAATCAGTTAAACAAATACATACATGTTATGTTTATGGCGCAGTAATAAAATTAAAGAACGTTAATTTAGACAGCTGTCAGTGATCACCGTGATCATTAGTCAGCTGATAATCATCTAATACCAGATATTATTGCTCAATAATGATACTATTTGACTAAAATGAGTAGATTGCAAATTACTAAACTCTTCTCCATAGCATCAAAAAAACCAAATTAAGTTTATTTTGTAATTATTTTTTTATTAATTACTTCCATAGTGAGGTTGGAGTACTATAAGTATGTGACTTATTAAATTTATTTCACATTATTTGACTTTTTCTTCATAACGTCAAAAACAAATCAAACATTAATTTAAATTTGTGATGAATTTTAGACTGAATACGTCTGTAGGAACGTTGGAGTACTTGTTACTGTGTTTTTAAGTTTTTGAGTCACGACTATATTATACCTGATAAATCCGCTGTGCAAACGTTGAAAACAATGAATATTGTAAATACCAAAAAGTCTTATTTTTTAATCAACACAAAGCTGCAATTTTCTTCCGGATACTAGTATTGAAGTATATGTTGATACGAATATAATATTATTCTAACAGAATGAAATATATATGTTTATCTTAATTATGTACATATTATGTATTTGTTATATGTCGTACATTTCTTTCTCCTCTTTCCTCTCAGCGTAGATTCCGCTTTTTGCTAACAGCTAAGTTTATAGTATAACCATGACTTTACGTATCTCGTATTACAATTAAGCTTCATGATTGAATGTTTGAATGTTTTTAATAGGACCTTTTTCATGATATTTAATTTATAGAAAAATCTTTATTAGTCTTTTGAGATCTTATACAATATAATATGATAGTTGCATTGAGTCGTTCGCTACGCATTAATTTATTTAACTGAGTTTTATCTGCAGTAACTAAGAACATAGAGGGAAGTTCAACACATCCATAGTGTGTTTTGACAATACACGAATTATAATATTAAAAAGTAAATAGTAAGTTATTTTATTATTTTATCAATCTAAATACAATTTTTAATCGAGCAGGACTACACAGCTTAGTAACATTTTCCTATCGACTGTATTTTATTTTTAATTCTTTTTTACTCATTTCTGGTTACTCCTTCAAACTCCTCTGCTTGCCTAGTCAAGACCTTTTATGTTTCGAATAAAGCAAATAATGAACACCTTTAATACAATCTGGCTGTTCCGTTTTTACGGTTTCAATACTCTCTAAGAGAAGCTGATTTAAAAATAAGTTATCCATTCAAATGTATTGTTTCGCGTGCATGGAGATTACATCCCATTATAATTCACTCAACCCCAGCTAGAAAGTACTGATGGTTGTATAAAATAGTTTTAATCACTTTCACCAAACATTTACTAATTAATTTCTACGAATCCTTAGGCTAGGAAATGGGGAAAGGAATAATCCTGGCGCAATCCAGTTGCCAAACACTTGCAAGAACCAACATTAATGTTGAAGTGGTGGGTGAGAGAGAAGGGGTACAGGATAGGCAATGGGTGGGGGGATGGGGGGATGAGAGGGGGTTGTCAATGAGGACCAATTACCCATCACATTGATTGTTCAGCGGAGACTGCACCATAACTTCCTCTCCCACTCTGCGGCACTGCTTATCCTAAACCGATTGCTTAGCGTGAATCGTCTACTCTGCTCTATCTGTTTATGTATTAAAACTGCGCATGGTCGAAATAACTTATATATTTTTAAAATAGTATTCATAAATAATACCGTGATTGAATACTGAAAACACAAACTCTGAACGACCGTTTTATAGGCTACAATTTCAATAATGATTGTAATATCCATTATTATCAACGTGAATTATAAACATTACAGGATATTAAATGAGTAATTAATGTTAAATATATTAGCCTTTGCATATGATTTGTCTAAGTTATTTAAACGCATTTTTGAAAAATTTATGTTTGAATTGGAAAAAAACTTCTACGCTATGTTTTTTCTTCTCTTTTTTAATAAATAAAGTCTAATCGATCAAATCGTGTCATTAACCAAACGGAATACTCTTTCTAATATTATACAATAATTTTCCGATCTCACACTAAATAAAAGTAGCTATTATTATTTTCTACCACTCTTTCAAAATATAATAATTACTAAAAGTTACCCGCTGCTTCGCACGCAATTCCATAGGTTTTTCACCTTTATGAGCACTTTTGGTTACAGTGAACTATATTTCCGACGGCTATGTTGAGTTTGTCCTCTTACCATTATAAAGAAAATATACGAAAGATATATATTTATGATCATTGCATTTTATTCCGATATTAGTATTTTGTTCCACAGTTGATTTTGTCTCTTTTTCGATGAAGGAAATATATACATATATACATTTCAGAAAAATCTACTTTTGTCAAATAACAACTAAGATATGTTTCCTATTCCTATCAAAATAGGACTGAGATGGGTTTTATATTAGTCTTTAAATTTTTTAGTAAAAGTTATATAGTAACTGTGTCTTGTATCTAATAATTAATACTTGATAAAAATGTATAGTTAAAAGTACATTAACAATGACACTGCGCGTTCTTTTCTTTATAAACTGAAATATATTTGTAATATTTTACAACATTTAGTAGTTAAAAACCGTCCAGCGAACTTCATCATCTAGAAACACCATCTAGAATAATTGTAGCCGACTGCTTCAAAGGGAGTGTTTGGAGTCAAATTCTGGCCACGTTATGTTTTAGAAGATTTTTTCAATGTACTTAGCCAATTCCTGAAATCTAAAACACCGTAAAAAATAATGGTAACTCTTTAGAGAATTTACTCACTGTAAATTTATACATATTGAAAATAAAGAACAATGTTTACACAGAAAAGTTGATTACATCTAAACATACTATTAAAATTAATATTTAACAACTTTAGAGACTAATAATATGAGATATTTTGTAATTTTAAAGACCAATAGGACGTAGCACGAAGAGATTTTATAATAGGGCAATGATAATAGGCTATAACTATATTCTATATTCATACCATAATATAAGAATAGTCATGTAAAACTTCAATACAATCGGTTGAATACTTTATGCGCGAAATCTAACCTAACAAACAAAGGCACTTTTGCAATAATAATATTAATAGGATGTTTTAAAAATTATTATTCTATAATGATGAAGTTGCTAATTATAAGTTTTGCCAGCCTGGACTGTCCCTCCAGAAGGTACGGAGCACGTTAGAAGGTACGGTAAAATAGCTCCATTGCGAATTTTTCTTACACCGTGGTCTCGAGATGTACAACTTTCGGTGTATTTGAATTTTTATGACATAACTACGTTAGATATCTGGCATGACTGCATAGTTGAAGAGACTGGAGTGTCTATTGCATTTTTGTAGTTGAATAAATGATCTAAATCAAGTTTCTGGTTGGACATAAATATTTAGACCTCTTTAATGCTACCACACTTTTATTAACTCTGTTATTCACTTGATAAAATATCATGTGTTGATTAGTTTATTAACTATAAGGTGGACTAGTTCTCCCTAACCAATGTTTTTCTACAAATTTAGCACTCAGGTGGTAGCCCTTCTTCAAGTTTCGTCGTAACGTGCACATCGAAGTGTTACAACTTGTGATTCATGCAGATAAGGGTTACTAAGCTTTTCAAAATTATAAGTCACTGCATCAACTGGACACAAACGATTAGTCTAAATAGTAGAGTACTGATAAAATTTGTAAATGGATATTAGTTATAGATGACATATTTATGGGTCAATTTATATCCAACGTCGGAATACTGTCCGAGTTTGCTAGGGCGAATAAACCTTCTTTAATATGAGGTTGTGATGTCCATGGCTTTGGATATTTAAAAATTCTAAACTTTTGGCATGGGTTCGTTGCCAAGTTATCATTACAGATTGCGATTGATGCTTAAACATTTCTTGATATTAAGCACATTTAGTAACATCAAGAGACAGGCAACATAAGCAGTCTCGTTTTAAAACTAGATGAAGAGAATATAATTTTATTTATTTACGTTTCATGCATATCATAATTTGTTTTACTGAACAGAAATTCGGGACGAGAATCGTAAATATTTTCGTTAAAACTAACTAAAATTGTAAATATATATATGATTATTGTGAATCGATATAAAAGGATTTACTGTAATTTGCATTAAAAAGATATCAAAAATAATTTTACGTATGTAGCGTCCGGTAAGTTCATCTTCTTCATAGAGATTTTAACTGGGTTGTAATTACGTAATAGGGTAATTTAAAATTTGTTTTCACTATAGTAACTTCTTATACACATTAATCATAAGCAAATAGGTGTATTCATTAAAATTTTGTAGAACAACCTTTGTTCTAGCAGTTTTTCTACAAAGTAGGGTATGCCTGTTGTAGCAGACGACGTGTTCCTAGAGCAGACAACATCCAAAGTGGAAACGTCATGGAAGTCAACTACTTATGAAGATAATGAAGATTATTTGTCCACAATACTGTGGATCTACAAGTACAATTAATATATGTCCATGATGCATTGTGCTTGCATCATATTACCATGAATGCTGTTCCTAGGTTTCAGCATTGCAATCGTGTATACTGTTCTACACTTTGTCAATTTTAATGAGACGTGGATCTAATCTCAGTATTGACGTATTTTGTCACCAGAACCATCTTCATTTACAATAAATATAAATGAGTTACTATCTTGCTTTCGATATGTATTGCGGCTGGTATATTAGCTCGTTGTTAGAGGTTCAGGGTTATAACACAGTTCAAGGTTTACCTTTTCATGATAACGAATAATTTTGTGTTGCATAGCTATCTGAGAGAAAAGAGGTTTTCTTAAAATCCTCTAAAACATGTTACTTAGCTTGTGAACAAAATATCGGTAATACATATCTTGTGTATAATTGAATTGGTTATCACACTCCATTCATTATAATCCTAGCCAATGTGTACTAGTAGTTTACCTCCCATTCTCCTTAGGCTCAGTTAACTTCGTTCCGATCATGCTTGGAATTATTACATTTTTATATAAAAACGCGTTAGGAAAATCATAGAAACACTAATCATTTAACTTTAGCACATAAACAAATTTATAATTAGAAACTGCGAAGTAAGAAAGAAGAGAAAACACTTCCCCAGTAACTTAAAACTAAGTTGAGACCATGAAAAAGCACAAAAGTTAATTTTCATGTTCACCACCAATTTACGCTGGAAAGTACAAAACTTTCACAGAAAAAAGAAGACTAAATATTAAGAAACATATACGCACAAAATAGATAAACGTGGATATCATGATATCATATATTTCATCATATATTCATCATATATTTATAAAATAACATGATGAAAAGCTGGTAACAATGACTATAATATTTATCTGTGCAGTGTAAACGGTCCTGCACCAATAAACCGAATCAAATTAGCACGATAATGCATAAATGCCATCAACCGCATGGCCGCGTTCAATAATTGAGGGCGAATTGAATATTGGCGGCACTGCAGAACCGAATCAACATTGTACCGACTAATGTACCATTTGGGAACATGTGTTCCTACGGTTTGTTTGTGAGGGAATTATTTTACGCGGATTTATTACAATATCGCATACATTCTAGCTTCCATTGCGGCTATTTTGTCTGTCAATTTGCATTTATGTTCTATAAATTAGAGGCCTTATTCTAGTAAGAGGAGTTATCATTTTGTCTCTCCGATGAGCTCTATAACTCTTTTATAAACCATGGAAATAATTAAAAGTTTTTTTTAAATGGATTATCCAACTTTACATTATGCAATACAGTAACTGGTTATATATTTATAATACTCAATTTTTGTAATTTACCGTAGTGAATAAAATAAAATACATAATAATTTTCATTATAAATATTTTTAATATAATTATTTAAAAAAACGAGTTCTTGTAAATGACAAAGGAAGACGTGCACCTTCTGAAATCAAAGTATTATATTACAAACTGAACAAGTAAAGTTATAGAAACTAAAATATGCTTACCATACGTTTTACTTACCTTTATACTTATTGATAAAATACGCTGCAATAAGTGGAAGGTGAACTGGAGCTAATTCAACATTTAAATTCATTTTTTGTTGATGAACAATACATATTTATTGTCGTTGATCTGAAACCTTTTTGAGTATACTACAATCGGCAGGTGATTTATTTTAACGCCAAGCTTGCTAATATGGTGCTAATAAGCCATCAGTACGGTTGTAAAGCTTTTAAACATGAATTTAACTGTTATGGGTGTACATTTCGCTTCCGAAACCTAATCCACAGACATTCACATTAAGAGGAGCGTACATTTAAATATTTAAAGAGTTACAAATAATGCATAATCATTAATATTAAAACATGTAAAACTAAATTAAACAGAGAAATTCCTAAACCAGTAAAAATCAGTAAAAACGTAATAGTACAGTAAAGATTATTTAATAAGGCTTGAGGCTTATAATTTTATAAAAAAAAACAATCGTCGACATCTGTAATAACAGTATTAATAACTATTACATATATTATATTATATAATGTATACAATAATAATATTAATATATTCCTAAATATCCGTTAACTTTATTGTAAGCCACAATCAGTTTTTAAAACACGATTTGAGAGCGTTACGAGACAAGGAATGTTATCAATTCCAGCGGGAGAATCGCATTGCACGGTAGGTTAGACGTTTTTAATGAGTCATCCGGCGGTAAAACTTATCATCCGCCTCAGCACGACCGCCTACCTTCTGCTGCATCAGCATCGCTGATTCTTTCTCGATAATGACCTCAGCATTACGAAGGAAAGTTAATTTGTACAACTGCTTGCTCAGTTTGTTATATCAACGATATCAGAAACAGTAGTATTATCTTTCATTTCATAAATAACAAAATATACGATTCCACGATTATTTAATTTTTGTGAATTTCACTATCAATAATTGTTTTGGTAACACACGGTAATTTATAACAAACGAGTAGGTTGCCTACTATAAAATTGGCTCACTGAGGCTTTCTTTATGAGGTATAAAAATTAATTTATTGAACAATATACATTTCGCCTAAGTACAATAAAGGTAGATTACACACGGGACTGTCAACTTGAAGATGCATAATTAGTTTATGAACTTAACCATGTGGTGAAAAAGTTATGTTGAATATATTGGTAGTTAAGGATGGAACATACTAAATCAAAATGGTTCCTTCTAAACTAGCACATACAAACAAATATTTGATCTAGTTCTGACTTAAGCCTGCAGGATATGACGTATTCTCTGGTAAAGGATTATACCCTCGGTTAAGATAACCATCCGGTAATTTCAACCTTTAATAATCCAATTCACCTGGTCTAAGTATTCTCATAGTTGTTTAAATCCGTCAAGGAAACCCCTATGAACCGTACCCAACTTGGGAATATGTTTTATATAAAATAAACCACACTAGACCATCTTGTGGCTGATCACAATTACTGTATTTGGTTAGGTATTCTTCAGTTATCCTAAAAACCTATTACTTTAAACCCTCTGTGGTGCTGACTTAATTATACAACGCATACAACGCAAAGTCAATTTTCTGGTATTCTAGAATCTTAAAAATTCTAGCTTAGCCTGTTTACCTGCTAAAAACACCTGAAAGCTATAAATTTCTCCTTTCATTTTAACAACTTTGCGGATAAGAGGATTTATGTGAAAATTTAAATTCGGTCATGGGGTTTGCCCCAGATTGAAAAGTAGACTTTTGTGTTTTTCTTATTTTCTGAATTTTAACAACGTTTTTCTTTTATGGTATTTTTTTAGTGAGCTTATGGAGGATATTTGAGTCGTAATGGCGTTATTATTATATTAGAGCTATAACCTCTAGTTTTCCCTGTAAACAGCTTAGGAGATAAGATTGTTTCAGTCGGTCACTATCCTGAAATTTATTATTTGCTCAGACTAGCAAATGAAATGAACTAGGCTATGCACAAATACTGCTTACGTACCAAGTTTGGTTGAATATATTAAGAAATTCTGTAATTATCGTGTTCACAATAAAATTATTTCCGCAATGTTGTAAATCTACTTTTAAAACTTTGAACACCCACTATCTGGAAAACATACGTGATATCAAAACTTTGTGGGAACAAACATTATTGTAAATGACCTGAGAATTCTAAACCAATCTTTTACGCTATAATGCATAATACCTTAATATTTTCCAAACATTGAATGAAATCCATCTTGAAACCATAAGATTAAACTTATGCAAATGAAATATATATATATACGTAAATAGGTATACGTAGGATATATTCATCATTGCAAATCTTTATATCAGATATTTTATTGTAATAAGTACTGTCCTGTAGAAAATCCCTGTTGCTCCAATATAGAAAATATCTAAATAGGTCTCAAACACCTATTACGGTGTAAAAAACTATACACCACTTCCAGCCCTTGTAATTTAATTTCAGTGCAAGATATTCCAGTGTCTTTTTAGTGTTTTCGTTATTGTACAGACCAAGAAATACCCAAGTCTCAGTAATTTACTTTGGTCAAAAAGAGTCTCTCGTTTAAAATTCACTTCAAGGTATTTAGAGTATCACATTTGAGTTTTCCTTATTGTCCCGATCAACAAATACCCAATTCTCAGAAACTTACTTTGGTCAAAGACGATCCACTTACTGCTTTTCCTTTCGTTCCAACATATTACCAGCGTTATATTTAATATTGCCTTGTTGTCCCTATGACGAAAATGTATATACATACGTACATTATTAGGCCTAAGGAGGTTTTTTTGTTCTCTTATGACAAGAAGCTTATAGATTGAACTTAGTCCTTTAAGAACCTTTGCGCTGCTTCCGGAGTGACAGGATATTCAGGATAGGTAAGGTTAGGGAGTAGGGGCTGCCTTCTATCGAGATCCATGAGGAAGAATTAGGGCACTACATCTCAAAGACATGTCTCCCGGGAAGAAGGTGAGGCCAGCTCTGAACCAGATTAGGGAACAAAAACCCCACCAACTCCAACAGTCATCTCCCACAGTAGACTAGACCTATCGAATTGCCCATGAACCCCAGAATCTCAAAATGTGCGGTTAGTGATGTGCCGCTACTGTACATTCATAAGTGATGTGCCCAGATTGAAGTGGCACATCGGTTTTTGCTGTGCCCAGTGATAGGTTCAACTGGTAGGTATAAACCAGTCAGAAGTGATCCCTGCTGGGTAAGCCTAAGAAGGTTACTGCGGTCAAAAAACATCTAATCTCGGTATAAGGGTGAAATCCTAACTAAATTCTTGCAAAATTTGAAAATATTGGTTTATAATAGGTTTTTTAATTATAAAAGTCTTGTTAACTTATTACATTTAAACACAAAAACCCAATATTTAATACATTTATTTTTGTGGGGCCTGAAAAGTGAGTCTTTTGTGATGTGTCTGACGAAGATAGCCTTGCTATCGAAAGACCTCACAAATATAAATGTATTAAATATTGGTTTTTTTGTGTTTAAATATAATAAGTTAACTGTAGCCAATATAAGCTCCATCTTCAACAAAAGTCTTGTTATTTTACGGGCATTAATCTGGAAAAGAATGGCTCTTCGAGGAATTTTAGTCTTCATCCCTCTGTTTTTCCAATTCTACTGTAAAAAATATACATCACAATTACAAGAAACAAACCAACTTTTAGTATTTGCATATAACTTTGTCAATTAAAATTAGTTTTATAACAGGGCTTATGAAACACAAATACCAACTTTTTTTCAGAATTTCAAAATATTCCCGGTAATTGTTTTAAATATTTCTCTTTATAAAACGTTCTGAGTATTTCAATTAGTGTACCAAATCACTCCAGCCATACTCAAGATTAGCAATTCATTTTACGAGTAATATTTATTTGTAATAAGATTGTTCAGGGGTGTTCAATAAACAAATGTTATATATTCATAAGGATCACCGATGAATGAGCTGTGATATGAATCAAGACATAACCTAATCACAGCTCTCACCCTCTTCAACTATTAGCCGATCTCTCTCGCAGGGTTGGATCAGATGAAATTTTAACATTATGAAACCTCTAGATTTATTAGAATACTTTTATGAATAGACAAATTACTTCATTTAAATATAACTAAAATTTAAATTTCATTCATATACACACGTACAATAAAACGTTATTATACCATATGTGAGGAGGGCCAATTTGCACTGCATAAGCACACAAAATTTTTTTGTTGAAATCTATATAAGAGTAGTCTTAAGAAACTAAATCGATCCTTAAGTTTGGTAAAAATCTAAATAGATAAAAACATGAAATGGCTGTATTGCTCTCAGTCATTTGAGGACCACACTGAAAGCCGACCATCAGACATATAAATAATTGTTACGTCATTGTCATACAACAAATTATACGTAGCCTCAGGCCCCCATTATGTACGCTTTTAAATCCGGGGATAAGCGGTATTCGGGGAAAGGCTATGTCCGAGGTTAAGATTAGGGATTTGGGAGTTAAAAGTTGACCCATTTAATGAATTTTCCAGATTAATACAAAGTTTTGACTTCAAAGGCATTTTGTGGCTTAACCGTTAGAGATACGACAAAAAGTGACCGGACCAAATTTTTCTTGTCGGAAAATTCGATTGTGCCCTCAGATTTGATCTACGACCTATGGTTTAGTCGGTACAACGTATGGGATAAAAGTCTGCACTGGTCAGCTATTCTGTAAACAGATTTAGTGTAGATAAAAGAAAAACTACGTTTATCAAATTATTAGTTAGATAAGGGGGTGTAATTTAATCAGGATTTCATCTACCAGGCAATTCCCGGGAGGGGGGGGGGGTTAATGTTTTCGGGGGTTAAAGAACGCGTGTTACTTTTCTAGTAAATGTGTGTCTGGGCACGAGGAAATTCTATCAAAATAAAACGAGCCGAAGGCGAGTATATATATATATATATATATATATATATATATATATATATATATATATGTATGTATGTATGTATGTATGTATGTATGTATATATATATATATGTATATATATATATATATATATATACATATATATATCACTCGAGGAGATACATAATTGCATATTTTCTTAGTGTCCATCTGGATGCTCTATATCTCGTGAATGGAGTGACATAAAGCTTCACTGCTATAATATATAGCCCTAAGGCATGTCATTTCATGGGCTTTTGCAGATGACAATATTTCATTGGTCCTATGGGTATCTATGATGTCAAAGTGGAAATAAAAATTGTATAAATAACTTTCTAAAGTAACTTGTTATAGTCATAATTATGACATTTTTGCATTCTAGTATAGTAACACATGTGGGCTAATCATAGAATTTAAATTATGCATGCAACATCAGTGAAGCCTGTTACGTGACAAGCGGAGTGGTGTTCTTTTACCTTACATACATACTCGTATAACGCTAACATGAACTACATAATATGTCGTCTTATATAATATTTTCTTAAAACATCTGGTGTTTTCATGTTTATTTTAGACACTTCGGAAGCTTAATGTATACAGAAACTGTTCAAATAAGAATTTTGCCACTTCGAGTTATTGTTAAAAAATCATTCTTTAGAACACAAAATACACTGGGTTTTAAGCTACAAAGTCCACAGCATATATTTAAATTACAATAGTGTTGGGCAAAGGGATGTAGACAAAGTGTAAATGAGGTTGAGAGGTTTTGTTCCAAGAGAGGGTGGACAGGCTAGTTTTATCTGTAGCTTACGGACTCCCACTCTTGAGAATAACGTTAATTAAACATTCCAAGCCGTCCAGCACGCAGCGTATACCGGCTGATCTATAGTCTTTCATTAACGCTTTATTTATACCACAATGTACTAATGTTTCTAGCGCTTCAGCACTTGTTGTTGCTGTTATTAGCACACTATAACACTTACTGTTGCTAACAATGCAATAAACGTTTAATCTTTGTATGTGTTCCTTTGTGGTCCGTTTATCTTCTAAATAGTACTTACCACCAAAATGAGTGTTTGAGAAACGAGTCTTGTGGAATTTTAAAATCAAGTTGATAATGTCAATAGAACATTTAGTCACTGTGTCAATAATTATTTGTTGACTAAAACACCAAAAGATTGGAACAGTAGATACTAATAATACAAATCATTCAACCAAAAAACCAACTCTAGGGTCACCAACAGAATTCTTAGGTTTTTATTATCTCGCTACAAATTCTTTCAAGTCAAAACTATAACTCAATGTAGTTTCTATAGAAACATAATTCAAACAGTTAATGGCTATTGGTCAATGGAGACTTGGGTAAATTTGAAAATGCTTCAAACATTGCCTAGAAGGCTAATAATGATGTTATTCAAAGAATAAATTATATAGATCAACCTTGACTTACAAACAATTACTGCCCAATCTCTTTTCGTGTTTCGAAAAAAATTTAAATAATGTTCCATTAAAACTTCTAAACATTCTAAAAATAACGAAATTGAGAATCCCAAACAATTTTTGTTCACGAACAACAAAACTACAATTAATCAGGAATAAGACCTTTCCAAAACCTTTACAGAAATTTTAAGGAAATGATTGTAAAAGCAAAATGGAGGGTATTTTTCAGATTTCAGAGATAAGGTGTTAGTAACACTGGGGGTTGTGTACTTACGATGCGGGTAAGTAACTGAAAGTCTTACATGATTTCACACGAAATGCCTCTTGAAATAACCTATTAATTTTAATAGTGAAGAGAGATGGACGCGTAAGTTTGCCCTTTCATCATTAAAAAGTAGTGAAATATCATTTGGATCTATTATGTTTTGGAATTTACCAAAATATTTACCATTTATTCAAAAATTACGATGGAGAACATTTTTTTTTTAGATAGTTTCCAGAAAATAATAATAATTCAATTCCCTCTTTCGTGACTAGTATTATGCAAAGAATTTAAGATAATTGGAAAATTGGAAAGATCCTAATATTGAAAGAAAAAAAAAAAAAAAAAAAAAAAAAAAAAAAAACAGAGGGACGGTTACTATTATGGCACAATTGTCCATACACTCGTGACGTACAGTGAGCAGTTTTTCCATTGTAAAGAGCATGCAAAATAATAGTCAATTATTGTGCAATTATGTCGAGGCTTGAGGCATCCTTAGTACAACGAAGTTTATTTAAGCTCTATAAGGCTGAAGGAAGGGTGTTAGTCAAGCGTACATCAGTGCATGTTTAAATACACACTTTTAATTAGTGCATCTAAAAATTGTTCAACTTTGCTAGATCTACAAACGTATGATACAGAACACTATAATTTAACTCTGCTGTGTTCATGTTGAAGCTTGTTTACGTGATAGAGTTAAAAGAACAGTGAAAGTTTTCCAATAACTATTTAGTTATAATACATGTAGTTAAAATCTCCACTACTGGTCTATACTGATTGAGACCGGTTACTATGAATTTAATTAGCCACCGAAAGGTGTATGCCACATTAAACGTTTTAAGGCATTGTGCAATATCTTTCTAGCTATAATAAATGCAGTAGTTCATTCTAACTATTTATTGGCAACGACAAGATAGGTTATTAGAACTATAAGCTTTAAATGTTACTAAAGTCAGCATGGAAACTATTAATTGCATTGTATTAGAAGTCTTTTCAAACTTGCTTCCAGCCGTATCATAAATGTGAGATAGAAAGTGAAAATATGTAGCAAAATAGAACTACAAATGCATTAGTATATGTGTATAGTATAATTTGTCAGTAGTAATGTAATATACATAGAATATATTATAAGAAACGATCGAAGAATCCAGAAATTACCGAGTTAGTCTAAAAGGTTCTTTGCAAGAAGAAGCGGCCGGAAATTCACAGAGTCAACCGTAAATCTTTGTTACGTAACAATATATTGTTAAAGATAAGAGTGGTGATAACACTAATGGGGATCGCCAAATGCTTTTGCTATCTAGTGTTCTTTTTATCTTACCTGCAGAAGTTATCAATGAACAGGTATTGAACACAAAATGAACAATTATATGAAAATAATTGTGAATTCTTAATAAAAACAGATTGCAACAAAAGTATTATATAAAAGTATTGCAATAAATGCAATACTCTTCTAAAAATTTAATTTACAAAGTATGTATAGTTTTGAAGTGTTACACTACACAATTTTACGTAATATTTTGAAAGTATCTTCAGTAACGTGTTACAATGTATAAAAGTTTCACTCATTCAGTGGTTTCGGTAACATACGTTGAGTAAAGTCCCTCATTAAATGAATTTAAAACAATAAATAGCATAAAAATTAACATTTTGGAGATAGTACTTCAGGGTGAAAATAAATTTGCCTCTAACAAGGTTTCTTGGATGTATTTGTACAGTATCAAGTTATTTTTCTAAGGTATTTTTGCATTGACTTATATTTATATACAGTCGTTTCACCCTCTTTTGTTGTTTTTGATTGTCGATGTTTCACGGACTTTACACGTATTCCATAGCTTATCAAGTCATCTTTATTAATTCGACTCTACACTATGAATTTTTCATGACGGTAGCTAAAGCAAGAATATATGTAATAATATTATAGTTTTGTTGTGAATTTTAAACACGTTTGTTAACATTTTTAATGCCCTTTACTGTTATGTATTTTTATTAGTGTTCCGAAATTCCTTTTATATCTAAACTTTTATTATATATATTTACGAGATTGAAACATAATACTCTGATAAATCATGAGGCTGTTGGAAGGGGAGGCCACATAGTCAAGCCCCCCCCCCTCTACGACAGGGCGCCGAGGTTTTAGGCTGAAACGGATAGCGTGGTAACATAGTACAGTCTACTCCGTCACATGTTTTAATATATTAAGTACAGTCTGTGTGAAAACGGTATTATAAACAATACGAGTACATGCAGATTTCTCACGATTTATACCTATATGAATGTTATGTTTCATATTATCTATGTTTGTTGGGTGGAGGCTACGATAATCTTGGGCGCCACCAAATCCAGGAACGGATCTGAATGTATAACATACAGAGATATTAATTGTGATGTTCTGTAATATTTATATGTATATTGGAGCAGTGCTAATTAAACTATGCATCTAATGTAAAGTTTTGGATATTGTAAAAAACTGTTTTTCCGCAAGGTCTAAGACGTAGTACTTTGGTTCTGAGTTAGATACGCCTCAGATTTAGCTTTTATACGATCGTAGTGATTTTTGTCAGTACTGCCGTACGGACTACATTGTACTGTATTTAATCTCCTCCTTATTCTGTTTGATAAGATGGGACGCGCAGAAATTCCTCCACCTGTATTAAGAAACCTCAAATTTGTTAAAGTACATGTTATAACCTAATGATTGTTTTTTTTTTCTAAACTGGTCTATTTATCCTTTAAATAAAATGTATACAAGCGAGAGTTATTTCAAATTGTTGCAATTCAAGCTATTCCATTGTATTTATTTGTGCTGAAATAAGTTAATATAATTATTTATATGAAAACCTCAAAAGCAAAAGTTTGTCAATACTCTGACAAATCGAATGTGTTTTATGGCAAAGCCTCTGTCAAACACGGCAATTATTCACTTGTAACTCTAATTATTCTAAATCATTTTGAAGAAAAAGGTATGATTTTAATGAAATTTGCCTTACAAACTGTTCACAAAAATACTTCTGACAATACCGCTCTTACTTACTACTAATCTGTTTTAGTCCGATTACGAAGCAGTTAACATATTTCTCTTCCACAGACATTACTACTTGGTGTACAGTGCATATTGATAGCCATAAGCTAGAACCTAGATAACCATGTCCATTCTAATTCATGTTCTCTGCTCCCTGTCACATTTGTCTTTGTTTCAGATTGTGATTTATTTACCGTGCTGACCTACTAAACGTACTTGAATCTGATGATAATGTATTCTATCAATTATACTGCAATCAAATCAACAGACAGACTACGGTACGCGAATCCGGTTTTTATATCAATTAGTATAATCATCGATTCATATATCGAATGCTAGACTATCAATCAATATCAACGTATCCACAGTTCTTAATAACAAATATATATTTGAAATTATAATGAAAAAAATAATGATTCAGTGACAATCTCATAAGTAATAAATGAACCATAATGATCATACAAATAATTAGAAAAAATATTTTGAGAATATAATAAATAATGAATAAATAATAACAATATAACAACATTTAAAATATAAAATCGGAAATATGTAGGACCATTCATATGTTTTATCCTGTGTATTAATGATTAATGCTTCCAATAAATTTTTGAAAGCATTCTGTCCATAAAAGTTTACCCCTCTTCTATGTAAATAAAGAGTTGATCTGCAAGTAGTTCGGCTGGTATGCCACTTTCCAAACTTCGCTTCAGGGCCGTCCACGAGCTTTCGGCTGTCTGAGTGTAAGCAGTAGTGTCCGGGGCTAAGTTCTTTTCGCTATGGTTGTAAAATGCACAAAAGCATATTCACTTAGTCCAAAATATTCCTTCCACATGTCTGTAACTCTAGTTGTTCAAGGCTTTACGTGCCTTAATACACAAAAATGAGGGTTGCATCTTTTTTTTTGTTTTTTTTTTCAGAACAAACCTCGATTCTGTACCTACCACCACTTTTTTACTCTCTGCTATGGTTTTAATTAAACCTAACATCCAGGTCCCATCTAACGACCTTCTTTTTTTATTTTCATTTCCCTATTTTACATTAATCTATTTCCTCCACTACTCCAGGACCTCAAAGCTTTTGTTTCTATTGAATTTATTACTAATCCAAAAGAAACAAACCTCCTTACAAAACGAAAACCAGTCACACAACGACATACTTCTTGATTGAATGTGTAAATTCGAACTAAACTCAATAATTGAACATTCACAGTTTGTCTGATTTGTAGAAAACGGTACATCAACATAATGATGTCGTGCTGTCGATTCTTAGATCCTCCAAAAAACATGTTCTTTGATGCATTTTTTACTGAAATTATATACAACATTACCTTTTTCTACAACAGAATACGATCATATTTACTCCTCTCACAATTAAGTTTGCATCTTTTCAGAAAGTTTCACATCATGTTTTTCGGTAACAGTCCAACATATTCAATCCAAGAAAAACAAGTTTTATCATATACTAAAGCATTTTCCTATAGTTTTTTTAAGTGCCATTTTAATTCTAAGAATAACAGATTCTGAAGTAAAACATACAGATGATTTAAGTTTATTTTCAAGTGTAATTTATCAGTATTGATTGATTATATTGATAGTTGCAGTTAAATAATATTTCGTTAACATCGATGTACAAACGGGTCAGCTTGACGTACTATACCCAAATTAACATTTGTTTCTAGGGCAGTTAAAATAAATTCATTTTAACTCTCTTTAATGTAGAGAGTAAACATATTCATGCGATCAATGGTAAAATAATCCATAATCTGTAATATATTCATAGATATAGTTTTCAAAATAAATATTACATTAGGTTTAAAATACGTCTAAGTACAATATTACGTGTACTTATATATAATTATAGCCTCCGAATACGTAGTAGCCTGCTTATAAATAACCTTATGTTCTATGATTCCAAATTTAAGATTTACTAGTCTCGCTATTTTTAGTTCGGCGATTGATTTCTTATCTTCGGGTTATCACAAAAAGCAATTCCAAGGATCTCATTAAATGTAGCCGGCACTTTTAGTTGGAGAACATTAACATTACAAATTTGCGCAATAATTGCTTCAAAAGAATAATCTTATAGGCATTAGCTTGAGAAGCGGGGGATAATGTAAGGGGCTGTGATAGATGTCGTTTCCCTCCTGAAACTCAACCCCTCGGTTACGCCTTCCTCTTCCTGGCCTCTGTTTTTCTGAGTTTCTTTTCTTCACTCAAAATGATATTGTTGAGATTCATACAGAAACATAGCTTATTTACTGGCTAGGATAATGAGATATTTCTGTAATAAAAACATTTAGTTGAATAATATTAAACATACATAAGTACATAATTAGATAACCAAATAGTTCACTAATTGGCTGGCTTATAGTTTGCTTTCGGTTTTACAGTATTAGTATAATGTGCTTCATTAGGCAATAGTTTTATTTATAGACATATATTTGTATTATTATTTAAAATAAGACAGGTAAAGTCGACGAATTACATTTGTAGCATGAAAACAATATTTTACTGAGCTTTAATATAAAAATACATCAATTACACATGAATTATACTATAATAAATAACGTGGATTAGGTATCACGATGGTTCCTTCAAGCAACAACAAATTTTGAATTTTTTTCAAAGTATTCGTTGTATTTTTTATGGGCAAGTGTTCTGCAAAAATAAATCTTAATAACTAAGCCTATCACGAGAGATTGGAAATATTTCATTTCTATATGTTTTTTTTTCTCTGTGTGCCCGATATAGCCTATACTTGAAATTTTCAATAAAGGTTCTTTCCTATACATGAGATATCGAGTTAGATGATGGTACATGTTGGTCTTATGTGTAGCTATGACTTCAACGAGAAATCACAGAACGAATACAATTTTAAAACAACTGAGTACAATGTAATGATATTTTAACATGAGACATTGTAATACATGAAGCCTAACTATTCACAAGATATTACCCGTAGACTGCAGAGTTCAGAGAGTCAATCAATTATTTACGGATAGTACCTTCAATACCAATCTCGTTTGTAAAATTGAAACTGGTCAAAATACAGACAATTCTTTTTAAAGGTTCACTGCAGTCTCGGATAGTGTAGATCATGTATTTTTATATCTCCAAGCCAGCAAATCAGACGTTTTATTAAGGTGCTAGTATTAAAATTTTAAAGTTTTATGAATACATGTTCATTATTCTTGCTTCAATATCAGAAGGTATCTTGGTGAAAAGTGCAGTTTGTGCAATGGTAAGGAGAATAAGTTCATTCCCATGTCGTGTGTGATTGTCATGAATAGTAATGTAAAATCATCCGAAAAGAATTGCAAAGGAACCTAGGTAAATGGATCTTGGTAGTTCTAGATAATTTTAAAAAGACACACGGCCTGATTTATTTATTTTTACTGTATCTAGTTATAGCTTTTACAAGAAAAAATTTGTCTCGTATTTATTTTAGTTTTAAAAAGCAAAGAGAAGTTCGATTAAGGATTTTTTCACTATCCGAAGACAATTTCATCCCAAAATATCTATGTTTATTCCAAACATCCTTTACAAACCTCCTGTTATTACTGGTGGAATAGAGGAATGCAACATTACAAGTAATTAAACGTTGCAGTGGCCAGGGACAGGGTAATCAACCAATCAATCAATTTAGGACTAATTACCTTGACACTCAATGTGCTACTGGCCTCGTTACAGGTAATTGACAATAGAAGGACCACTGCACATGATCGAAGTGTTCTATATATGGAAAGACATAGCAGAGGTTAATCTCAAATCTACTAATTAGCATTTTTTTGTATGCACACTTCAAAAAAATAAGTAATGGACGAATAAAGGTCGATACGACATTGTAAATAACTACTACTACGTCCCTGAGAAGGCTCTAGAGTCTCTTTGGCATTACAACTTCAAGCATTGATGTCGCAATGATGAACAATATTGTCAAATGCTCCAATCCTCCTAAACAAATCTTGTAGACCTAAAAGAAAACAAATAGGAAATTGATCAATCATAAAACACAATTAATCAATTAAACAATCAAAGCAATCAATCAATCAATCATTGAAAGATCAATGATTGATATATCAATCATTTTTTTTGTTGTTTGTTGTTGTTGTTAAAATGTCATTCTTTCAACAAAAGAATTGAAAACGTTCAAATTACCAATATATCGAAGTGAGCAATTAAGTAAGTAAAGTAATTACGTAACTATCATATAAAATAACTTTTTAACACAAAGGATACACTGTGAACAAATAGGGATTTTTTACAGGCCAATCGTAATTTTTACTATTACGGTATACATACTTAGGGATACACGCTACGGTAATATACTACAATCTGCTTGATAAGGGTTTGGCCCGATGGTGTCGGGGTTGGCCGAATTAATTAAATTCTGACTACGATCTTCTACACACGATTTTACTTGCTTCAACTGAACCAGAAAATTGAAGCCTTGTCACACGCCAACTTTAATGAGAATATGGATTGACAGAATAGACGGACAAGCCAATTACACCAGAGGCATTACAGTTCCAACAACTCGAGGTATTAATAAGGTACCGAGATTAGGGTTTTTTTCTTTTACGTACCCTTGTAGTATAAACAGAAACTTGTGTAACCAAATCATACATCCCAAAGACGAAATACAGCGTCAAGCTAATCATAACCTAATGGCGAACTGTATTAAATGAGTATCGATCTTCACTGCTGTATAACGCATTGTGTCTTTATAGTGGTAAAAACATATAGCTCAGGATCCAATAAACAAATCTTTTACCTGATTCAAAATGTACCATTAATATGAAATATATCGAAAAAAAATTATGGTTGCCTGTAAAGTCGGTTTTACGGGCGAAGATTTTACGTAACAACGTCTTTTTCTCGGTAGAATATTTATTGATATGAATATTATTAAATTGCACAATAGGAACAAGGAATTGAATGAAAATAAGAATTGCACAAATTTTAACTATAGAAATATATTTTGTTTACTAAAACATTGTACATAATTTGAAATTAATTAAAATTTGTTATTGTAAATGGTAAAGTTGAATAAAACATTTACTAAAATTGGAATTTGAAATTCTTGCTAAACACAGTTAAATTCTAACTCCGCGCGTGTTTGACTAGCAATACGCGCTGTTTCTTCTCAATCGACTGAATTAAGATTGATTGCAGAGTGATTTAAACTAATAATTTACTTAACACTATCAACATTTGTCAATAGTATGACATAACCTATAAACTCAGTTTCTCAACTTTTGTGTCAATCTAACAATTAATCAATCAATCATAGTTTACGATAATGAAATATCAGTGTACAATTATTTACCTTTATTGTTGTAGTTGTTGTAAATGACGAATCTAAGCACTCCACATTTTCACGAATAAACATAGTTATCTGCTTTATCCCGTGCGGCGGACTCACAGTTATCTGCTTTATCCCGTGCGGATCCCGTGCGGCGGACCCACTGGACGGGCATCGTAACGTTACCGGGCGTTACACTTTTTCATGAGTGACTCCGAGCCGCAACCTAATTTAAGACGTTGTCACGTCAAAACACATACGTAACATTTGAGATGTCACTTTTTTTATTCCGACCTTCACCAAAACAAGACGACTGATGGTTGACTTTTTTCTTAGAGGAGCCTCCTGTATCGATTTCAGGAAAACCAGGCCATCTGCTTATACAATGCAAATTAGATGCTGTCTTTACCTTAGCCTATTATTTTTAAACAAGTACTGCTTAGCTTTTTAATACAGGCCCACGTATACTGATATTTCTACCGGTTAATAAATTTGTTTAAAATACTAGATTTGTTTATCTCGTATTTTAGTACAAATTGTGTAATTCTTATTCTAAAACATGACAAATACATACAGAAATATATTTAAAAAAACATATAGCTATGATCTTGCATTTTAAGATATGTTTGTTTTAAAAGAATTTTATTACTTATCTTACTGTTAAAATATTTTTTTTCAGAAAATTATATTTTACCTTGACAGAAAGTTAATGCACCTCATACATGTTTTACATGTCTATTTATGTTTTTTTTAACTCGTGTTTGTTCATTGCATACTGGTTTTTGGTTAAACGGAAGATAAAATGATCAAACTAATCCATGTCCTACAAAGAACTTCATATGCGCATTTTAATTGTATATAACTTACACAAAAAGATCAACGCAATGATAATTTTAGGTACAAGAGGATGTAACACTGTTATATCTATAGTCTTTACCTCTTAACCATTTAAAATACTTTTAGTCATATTTGTACTGAGTTGTATAAATGTAAAAAAAAACTGTATGACTTACTTCAATGTTCACTTTAAAACACGTTTCACTCTTCAAAAGCCGATACACCTTTTGAAGTCACGTCATTCGGAATGAGTATTTTCAATGGCCGGAAGAAATATTAAAAGATGATATGAAATTGCAACATAACGTGCACAAAGGACGTTATTAGTTGCAAAGAAAGCTTTTTGGTGCAGAGATATATTTTCCATCAGTGTGAATAGAGACCGACGAGATAGATATGTCTGTATTGCCCGCAGTCATTGACTGCTTGAATGGATCCATTGATTACTCGGTAAGTGATTGCTTGGACTTTCTCTTTTGCTTCGTCTATCGTCTGCTTGAGAATTCTTTCAGCAAAACAGGCTCATGTAGTTTACCTTTTAGGCCTAATCAAGCACATCAGGCAGTAGGGTTGACAAAAGAAATACTTTTACATGATAAAAAATACATCTCCATTATAAAACTACAAGAAATAATATGTAATTCTAGGGTAGGGTACGATAAGCGTACCCGGTTTTTTATATAAATTGGCAAACGATATTACTTAATCATAACCATCGATATAATCAATCGATACTGATTAATTAAATAGTCTATATCAACAGCTGTACACACTTTAAAATAATACACGTAGGGTAATATTTCAATTTTACATAAGTAATTTTAATTATTAAAAATGGCAGTTAATTTTAGAAAACTACAAGACATTGCTTTGAAAAATGATAAGACATAAAAAAAATATATTGTTTTTGTGGCTTCAACATGTTGGACTCGTACCGAAAACCCCATTATGTGAAATTTGTGGGAAAGAAACAACTGTAACTGTGAGAGGAGCAAATATGTTCGTCTTCAGTTTTCATAATTTTTGTTATAATAATTTGATTTATCACTATAAATATTAAATTCATATTTAAATTTAAATCATATGATTGTTATTGAGAACTATAGATACTTTTATATCGATTGATAGTCTAGGATTTGAGATGCGAATATTAGGTATCGAAGACTAAATTCTTCAATATAAAAAACCGGGTCCACTTATCGTACCCTACCCTAATTCTACTTCAATTTAAGAAAATGTTTAAGTAACTGTAGTTTAAAGTAAAGTTAAGTATATTTAGTAAGTTTCGATCCCTTCGATCCCTATTCCAGCCTTATTTTGTCCGTCCTCATGGGACACTGGCATGTGTGTAAATCCCAGTATACATTTATAGAAGAATTGCAAAATATTATATGAATAATAACATTATTTTATAGACAGACCCAGCTTTCAATGCGATAATTATTTTTTCCCAACCACCCTTTCCTCATATCCCACAGTACTAAGGCTATAATTTTGTTTTCTTTTGGTTTTCCACGTCTGGGAAATATTTAATTTCTATAGATGAAATATAATGGGACGTTGTTAATTATACTGAAAGTTGAACTAGTCTTGTATAAACCTTTATATGAGAAACACAGGAGAAGTTTTAGTATAACGGTCACACAATAATAATTCATAAGATAACTAACACGTTTTAGCTAGTTAACTGCAACATTTTTATTAAAATAGTTATAAAAGTAATATAGAACCAAATAAAAGAATTAGTAGTAATTTTGTTTTTTATTAAAGCAAAATTTAAAATTGGTCAAAAAATAGATAGATTGGATAAGACCCAAGTTGCGTTGTATAACCGTAATGTCTCATAAGAAATGATCAACCCGTCAATCACGCTATTTTTTCTGGAAGTCGAAATGAGATGAATCACATTGAAAGGTTACTAATAAATGAAACTATACTTTTTTCTCACATCTTAAATATTTTTTTCTAAGTGGAAATTCCTTTATCGATTTTAATAAAAACCTGTCTGTTGGCATATCCAATGCAAATTGGTGCAGAGCTCCTGAGCTTTTTAAATGTACCTTTTCTATTACCTAAAATAAATAAACATGATATACAGACGTAGCGATACACAAATTCAATGACTTGATTTATAAAGTTGAGGAATACGAGTGTTTCATCATTATTGGATATGTAATGTGATTTTCTTAAACTAAAAATTCTGTGTTTATTCCTTGACATTGCCTCAGAAAATTTTATTTTTATCATTGATATTATTTGGCAATAAATTGATCTCGGTATATGATCAATGTAATACTTCTAGTGTAATTCGCTTTTCCCTCTGTCCTTTCACAGCATAGTCATTAAAGTTGGCGTGTAGGAGAAAGCTTCCATTTTCTGGGTCAGTTGAGGTACAGAAAATCGTAGGAAGAAGATCGTAGTCAGAATTGTATTCATTCCCCATCCCTCAACACCATCGGAACCAGACCCATATCAAGCTGGTAGCAGATTGAAAGTTTTATAGAAGTAATAGCGTAACCTCATCGGTCAGAGATGAGCGATGTCTTACTTGTATGATTAGAGCTTGTACTTAAAAGGTATCGAATAATTATGAAATATTAATTAACATTATTTTTAGTGCAAACAAATATGTACGCTCAAAATTGATTTAAGTTTTTGTTCAAACTTTTCAAAATTCCAATCATGTCAATGTATTTTTCATCTAATTTTAGTTAACTTACATAAGTTTAATAATACAATAATTTATATTGTTACTTTTTATTACAGATGGAATTGAAAGTTATTAGTTTTATCTGATTTTACAGTGCATCAATCTGAAACGTTTAGTCCTTTGAAACTCGTAAATTTAATTAATATATAATTTCATGTATGTATTAATAATTAATATTTCAAAAAATATATTTTTTAAGTATTAGCTGCATTAACGTTATAACATAATTTACGCGTTTTTTAAGCAGTTGATCATTCATTATTTGTATCATATGTTTCATGACAATTTTCATTAAGGGAAAAAGCAATTTTCTTCTGTTTACTTCAGTTTTAATTTTACCATTGAGTTTTTTCTGTTTGTATTTTCATGCGAACCAAGGTCAATCTCTTCATGGTTCGGGCCTTGACAAGAAATATGTCGGTGTTCAAGTCACTTTTCTATGCCTATGAAGCCGCAAATATTGTGCTGAATAATCAGGTCTGATCTTGATATTATTCAATTCTGGGATGATATGCAAAGACAGAAGTATCATCTTTTTTCATACAGGTCTTTTGGGATGTATAAAAACCTATCAGTTGAGGAGCTAAATAATTGTGGTTGTGTATGTCTGTCCTTGATTAATTATTGATCGGTAAGGTGTTAGATAAGTTTTGTCTGGTCCATCAGTATCCCATTTTATAGGTTTATTTTTCTATAGACTATATACATTTTCCGATGATACATGCCTCTCAATTGAATTCAGCTGAGCAATTGAAAAAACTTATAACTAATGGTGCTATATTCGAAATGAATTGAGCCATAAATCTGTCTTCGCTATCTTTAAGGATGCTGTAAAAAAATCCTTTTTTATGCCTTGGACTTTTAAATTTCTTCTCTGCCCAAGCACCTTCCTATCCGCAGGATATTTCTAGAAAGAAATCAGCTAATCAATCTCAACTTGAAATTTTTCAACGAAATTTCAAAGAACCTTCTTACGTGACGTATTAATTAATGATTAATTGAAATTTCAATGGTGTTTATGGCAAGTGCGTTGCAGATACGGTTTTTAAATAGCAAATTATTCGTGAATATACATTCGCGAACCAAAATTTTTGAAGACTGCAAAATAGCAAATACTCGGAAACGGTAAACATAACTTCGGCAGTATACATTGATTACTGTAGTAGTGTTTGTGAACACTAACTTACAGGACGAGATGAGCTGGATAGTATTGAACATAAAAGGCATACCAGTACCGTTAACACAACAAGAAGGAATCATGCCTCTAAATTCTCATCGTTTCTGGCACTATAAGTTCAAAATTAAGAGAAATAAGAGTAATGTTATAAATGTGGGTTTTATTTTCAATTTCCTAATCACTGTCAATTCTTGGATAAAATCAGAAATTTAGAGAAGGGGAGCATTGAATGTGTGTAATTACAAAGTAAATAACAAATACGCAAAAATATGAAAGAAAATCTCCACGCATGAAAGGCAAAGGGCATCGCTCATCACTGCCGGCCTACAAAGCAGTTGAAATACTTTGTCCTAATTATTAACGATTAATTAACATTTATTTATTTAGTTTTCAAATAAGATACTTCAGGATTTCAGGTCTCTCTATATATAACATTCTTCTGTATATTTTATATCAGGATTCAAATGGTATTTACAATTATTAGATTGATCCCTATTATCGTCACATACTTTCAAAATGTACGACTACTATATTTTTTGGAACGGTAATTCCAAACAGGAACTCTCTACTTTCCTTAATTCAATCTGATTGGTCAGAAAACAAGTTCAGAATTAGAAATATAGAGTTTTGTGGTAGTTTATTAGTGTTATTTTATTCATTGGACTTGGTTATATAAAACCAGATAAATATTCTGGAACTAGAATCCTTGTTACCATGAACAAACCTTTTACTTTAATAACCCTACTAAGCATAGATTTTAGAGGTTTTAAAACAATACATCAATAATAATTACATTATCTTGATTCCTCCATTAATTTAAGTATTTATTAAGACAGTCCTAACCCCTAATATCCCTAATTTTGCTATCGATAAACTGACAAAATTAAATTGTATAACAAATGTTTTCATATATATTTAGAGAATTACAGTATTCAAACTAGGTAAAATGTAATAATGGATTACAGTATTCATAAATAATTATCTAGAGTAATAATCATTTAATAATATTAGAAACTCACGTGAATATTTTCAATGTATGGCCTATAGAAAGTTTAAGTCAGTTATTAATCAATGGCCTGGAAACTTTTCCTTACTGTTCGTCTTGGGACCAAAAATTCTATTCAGTCTGAACACTCAAAAATAAATTAACTATAATTTTTGAATTGTTGATCCAACTCCAGCGAAGACTGTTGACTGACATGTGATCTAGAGAACCTTTTGCACTCTGCTACTTATTAAGTAGTCCCCCAGGAAATTCGTAAAAGGCACATATTATACGCAAATTTCCAAATTATAACATACGAGGTGATTGATTTTCTAGATATGCAATACTTTTCCACATCCTTTTCGTTCAGATAATAACATACAAATATTAGTAAGTCCAAATATGTACACTCAGAAAACGGCCTCGTAATCATGTAAAGAAAACATGTTATAAACCTGGAAGCTGGAAATCTTTAAAAGCAAGGTATACCACTAATTGTAAGCTGTTATTAAAAGCTTTAATACATAATAAATAATCCAAAAAGGGTAATAAAAAGAGTACGTTGTTCCTTAGCTATAACAAAATCTCAAAATATTTCAAGTTAGTCTCACGAAACGGTCATTGAACCGGGTTTAAGTTGCTTTACACTGCAGCCCTTATTTATTTGGCTTGTAGGATCCTGTCCACGTATTCATGTATCTGACGTAATGGATTTTTATTAGGTTCTTCAGCTTTCGAAAAAATTATATGAAATGAAATGATGTTAAACATTTCAGTGGAATTCGGATGGTACATTGTGTCTTTTCACAGAGGAAAAACGTGAACCACCGAAGGGTGCGGATCTTAGCACTTCTGCACGAGCACTCCCAGCCCAAATTTTCGGACTACTGTAATTGTCTATCATCGACTGTGTTCGCAATGTGCATCGATCACTTGTATTACTTTACATTAAAAGCTAGTTTCAGCTTCGTCCCTTGCTGTTACAAATTAAAATTGGAAAGAAAATGTATGATGGAGTCCAACTGTTCACAAATATCTTTAAAATATACAATATTCATTAAAATAAGTCGCCGCCTTCGCAGCATTTTTCATCCCAATACACTTGGCCGTGATTTCATGGGTTTAAATATGGAAATTACTGGACACTGTTACATTTATGAAATTAAGCAAACTTTTTAAAATGTCCATCCATATTTAAGCCTCGCTATCCAATATTTACGAAACATTTTGAGTTCTCTTGGATGATTAAAAAAATGTTTTAACCGTTTTAGTCATACATAAAAAACTTATCCCTATTCGTATTTGTAATGATTTACTAGTTCTGACCGTGATAAGAACTATCATTAAAATCATTAAGGTTTTTTTTTCAAAGTCATTTCTTAGTGAGCATCTACGTAAGAGATAAGACAGACATGTGATAAGTCAGTCAGTCGTTTTAGGTTTAAATATATATTTTATACTAGCAGGTTTAGCATCTGTATAATCACTGCTAGTTCGATGGGATTTATATTTCCAAAACCCATGTTGAGTTCTTTTTCTTGCCACGATCATGAAAATAAGTACATACTTATGGCCATTGTAATCACTCCGATCTTAGTATTTTTTTGTTTCACTGCTGATTTTGCCTCTTTCTCGATTAAGAAATTATATACACATGGACAGCTCTGAGAAGCCTACATTTGTCAAAATACAAATAGTTTATGTTTTATAATAGTATTTAAATGCATAGTAAAAATTAAACTAAGCATTGTCTCATATCCACACTACTAGCAGTTACCCGCTTCTTTCTCACTGAATTAAGTAGGCGTTACACGTGTATTATCATTGCTGTTTTGAGAGAATTATATTTCCGACGCCATTGCTGAGATTTTCTGGGAAGTCAAAAAGGCTTGTATTTATGTCCATTTTCATTTAATTTACTTTCTTCTTAGTATTTTTGTTCCATACCTGATTTTGCCCCAAGAAATTATATACGATCAGAGGAGCCTACTTCTGTCAAAAGTGAACTAATTTGAGTTTTATATTAGTAAAATTCAGACAGTAATATTTCGTTTTATATATAATACTTAATACTTACTAAAAATTTAAAGTTAAAAGTACGTTAACAATGACACTGAGCGTTTCTTTCCTTGTAAATTGAAAAACCTTGTTAATATCTTAGAACATTCATAGATGAAATTAGTACATTATTTCTCAGCCTCAGCGTTGGAGACGTTCGCGGACAACATCCTGGCCTGGAGAGTGACTACGAGTGGACCATTCTCTACCACCTTCTATTTCGATATAGGGAAAGTGGAGAGGTAATTATTCCCAGGAAATTTTAAACCCCTAAATTTACTCGTTTGCATTTAGCCGGACGTACACAAAGATTAGTAGGAGAGACTCCGCTTAATTTTCATCCAATTAAATTTTGTAGTGACTAATTTGAAATATAACAATACGTTTAAACGGCTCGACCGTATAGTTTACAATATTAATAAACTAGTTTCACAATTTCCTTATACAATTTTTTCCCTAGTACACTAATTGAGTTCACTACCGGCTGCAAAAATATGTAAATAAAAAACTACATTATCTAGTTGCAAACATCTATTGATTTTTATGTGGCAGAAGGTATTCCCTCTTTTCGATCACTACAATTAATTGTTTGTCTGATCGTTCGTGAAGACTGAATGCATAGAAAATTGCTTTTCTGTCTTTTATTTATTTTCTGCAGGATACTTAAGAACGAATAAATTTAGCTATAGAATTGAAATGTTGCATTTAAATTCATTTCTACAGTACATAGCCATCATTGTTTCCTATGATGATACATATCCCAGTACAGTATTTTGCAGAGCGTAGCGTAGCCTAATTACGTGCAGGATATCTTGAAGACAATTTAATCTGTAAACTATAAATATTGCATATAACTTTACTTGTATAAAGAACAGTGCATCCTGATGATGATACATATCCCTCTATAGGATGTGACCGAGCATCATTTATGACTATTACTCAGAGGGTTGGAAAATGTATTTTCTTTCTTTCTACAGGATACCTCGATTATGAAATTAGCTATAGACTACCACTATCACTTGTAACTTTAGCAAAGATGTTTCACGAAACGAGAACTAGCGTGCCTCTTCCTTGCTTATATTAGAAAAACAAGTTTTCTGACAAAAGTCAGAGTTATATCCCATTCTTAAAAATATATCACGTCATGCAAGGAAATATGACCTAATCATCGTTAATTCTATAAACTTGTACAAAACCATCATCAAGTTTAGATTTTTTACATAGCTATTTGTAATCTTCATGTCAAATTAGGACGAGAGTGATTTAAGCCACATTATTTTTAAAGAGAAGACAGTCACCTTTTGAGCCTTATTCTGCCCGCTGTCATGAGCCATTGGCATGTGAGAGGATATTATCAAACAGAAGAAAGAGGAAAGTCAATACAGTATAAGATCGATGGCACTGATAAAAAGTGCAACGGTCACAGGCAGAATTTAATTCCTCCACGATAATACAGTTGGAGAACAAATTCGGTTACATACATGTTTTTATTTAATCTATCGATTATATTATATTACAGTGATTTCAATAAATTGGTCTGATATTAAATATTGTTCAATTGGATCTAAGAATTAACGGTTTCAAGTACAGGTGAAAGGTTTCGCACCAAAGTTTGGCCATTGAATAGTAAGGCAAAGTCTGAACTGAGGAATTTTTATCGTGCCCCTTAGTAAGGTTTTTTCCGCAGTTGCCTAAAGAAAGATTCGTTATATAATTGAGGTTTGATACATAAACGTTACTCTACTATACAATAGGGCAAATTTCCGTCATTTGGTTTCTTAACTATACTGGAGCGAAGATGGATATTCACACCTACGTATATATTTTCTTGGTCGGACCAAGAACGCAAACTGAAACTACTCCATGGAAAATATAACTCATTGGGACAGACTTTTCTAAGCTTGTTGCCGGAAGAATAATGGTGTAGTTCAACTATATTTTCATGTTAAAGTAAAATAGGAATATGTATATATGAAAATTGGGTTCTGTATAACCAAAATCACCTCCAAGAAAGCTTATCGTAATTATTTCTTGTTTTCAGAATACTAACTCTCTGGTTGGTTTGTAAAATGGAACATTTTCCATTACCCACCATTTTGCTATCGAAACCATGCACATATTTTCATAAAACTATATCAAAGTAGATAAGGTAAATTAAGGACACAAAACTACAAGGCATTTAGTTTTAGGTGCACTGAACACCAATCACGTCACTGACTTGACTAACATTGACATTCCACTTTGTTTTAATTCTTAGGATAAATAAAAGTGTAATACAATAAAATATCTTATCATTGTTCTTAGTTCGTATACACAAATATTAACTCTTTGATTTCTCCTAGCATCACGGTTTCTCATATGACCAATGTAAAAAGGATTCGCTAATGCTTAGCCCGATCCTATAGATTTACATGCACCAAAATCAAATGTATGGTTGCCTTTATAAAAATAAAGCTTCATGCAAAATTTCGAAGTGGAGATACAACAGGAAAGTCAGAAAACATGAAAAAATTTTATAGCCTCGGGTTTTAGGCTATAAAATCCAATTATATATATATATTTATATATATATGGCAATATTTATATATATATATATATATATATATATATATATTCATTAAATTTGTATAAATGGCACTAGCCTAATTTAATTTCAATAAACATTGAATCGTAAAAAGTACTTGCTCCGCCGGGACAAGTATATAAACTAATTGTTTACATATTTATTACTCAATATAATTTTAAACTTGTACTTATAATCTACATAGAAATTTTTTGACAGTTAGTTTATAAAAAATTACTATTTAGATTATAATTACAAGTTTAAATTATACTGAGTTCACCAAATTATTGTTTGAATTAATATTTGGATCGCATTAAATATCCTACGGCTAGTAATGAAAATACTATGTCAATACCTACTCAATTACGTGTATACAATTTTTAGAAGATTAGGTTAAATTACATGTTTATAATTATGAGCTAGAACAGTTAAAACAACACATTTACATAATTCGTTGGTTAAATTTCACTTAAATATCTTCAGTTTGATTAAATCACGTTCAAAGTCTAAATGAAATGATTCTCTGCAATGACGTCACCAAAATCCTTAAGCTTCTTTCATAATTACGTTTCAAATTCTGCACCAGCTTGATGATACCACTTGTGATGATTAGCTCGCTTTTATACTTACAAAGTTATTTATTTGTAAAATTACTTGATATAGTGGAATCGAAAAACTAAACTACATGTATGTCGACTTATTAAGCCACATTACTGGTAGCTTATATGTTGTTGGTTATGCTAATGATATTATCTTTACTTCATATGTTATTCGTCATAAAATACCTATAAAGCCCTTTCTACAAATATTACATGTTTCAATAAAAACCCATTATTAACAACTTCTAACGTAGCGATCTTTAAATTTAAAATATGCACTATCAAAGATAAAAAGCAAAACAACAAATAAGATGTTTGTGAAATAGCTGTTTTCACTAACAACTGCACAAGGAAAGTGTAATATATATTAAATAGGTCTTATTAGACCTATATAACGTAAATATTTCTATGCATTGATGAATGTAAAATTATTATTACGATAAATTAGTTTAATCGATAATCATTTGCATGTAAAGCACAATAATCAAATCGCTTTCCTAAAGAATAATTTCTTTTACATCATATAACTTGTTTTGAATGTATGGAAATAGACAGAATAAAAAGTATTGTGCGAGGTAGCACCGTTAAAACTATTCCTTTCATCTTGTTACCTCCTTTTCCCCTTTTCCTTGTATGATTCTGGTGTTGTAAAAATACACCACTTTTCCGGCTGAGCATAATAGATGTATATACCATTATTCTCTGTTTGTTTTATTGTGTTAGCTATTGCATACAAACAAGAGGTATTTTTATTCATAAAAGTATAAAATTTGTATTTAAACAGTTTATTAGAAAACTTCAATAATAATATTTTCGGGTAATATTTAATTCAAACCTTAGTTGTAATAATGTGTGTGAGGCATTAACACTTACCGAGAATTTCCCGTGTGAAATAAATAAGATATAATGATAAATAATAGAAAAGCTTATATGTTTCTTGCATTTGTATTTTCACTGTATCTTATTAGACATATTTTTACTTCAACAAACAAGTGTTCATATCCAATTTGTACTAATATTTTCCATATATTTTTATTTAAAAGGTTCTAGGTAACATTCTGAATTAGATTAAACAATGGATAACAACGTTTTATTTATTAACTAACACCTCAGACTAATAAAATAACAAAAACTAAACGTCATCTTTTCACGGTAGCTATTAAATAAATAAATCTATATTTACATGGCAATGCCTACTGAGTATTTTCCACAAATTACACAATACTGCATTTGGGTTATAAACCAATCTGTCCATTAAATATTCCGTCTGATGTCAAAAACTCTGTTTGGTTAGTATTTTTTTTTTTTAGTATAAACATTTTGAAACAGTGTATGTTTGTTTTATGTGTCTTGTCTAAGAGATAAGCTTGTTATAGGTTGATATATTTATTGTAATACCAATATTATTTCATTCATTATAAACAGTTAATTTAATTTATGGGAAACTGCGTAAATAATTATAATTATGAAACGAAAATATTTAGAAAAACTAATTGATTTATAGTGTTCTTGAATAAGTGAAATGGAATAATAAACAAGGCCTCTTCACAAATTATTTAGATTTGTTTCTGGTTTTCAAAATTTACAAAATCTATTTCAGAGTTATATTTTGAATGTTTCATCACTGGTTGAAGAACTTTCCACAATATAATATTGAAAACGATGTATATGTAAATTACAATATAAGTTTAGAACCACAAGCTAACAAGATGATTACAACAAGTTATTTCAATATTGTATTATACAAATCTCCGTATTATTAAATTTTTATCAACGTAATGCAAGTTAACAATACAAGTATATATGTAAATTTGTAGACCAATATTGATAAAAATACAAATCTAATTAAAATTATAGGATCTCCTAAACCTCATCTACACACTACTTCTAAGTACAAGCATATTTTCGTAGTTTTAACTGTTAGTTTATTTGTCATAATTTCAGTTTGTATAATACTATGATCATGGAATACGGTAAAATAAGTAAAAGTTACTTCATTTATTTCAATGAAAGTGTTATATCACAATATTATAGTAATGTGTTGTGAGATATATATATATATATATATATATATATATATATATATATATATATATATTAAAAGGATATATGTATTAAAAGGATACTTTATGGTTTACACAATACTAAAATGGAATATGACTTATAGACTCAAATAAGTAACACATTGATTTTTTATTATATTTCCAAAAAAGTAATTATTTTTACCACACTTTGCATATTGTTTACAGCATTAATGATAAAAATATAATTAAATTTTACAACGTTAGTTTCATAATTTATATATTTTTGTACAATAAATGGCGTTTAATGTAATCATTCAAAATTTTTTTGGCTTGATACTAATTTTTATGAAAATTATTTCATATGTACTGATGACTTTTGGAAAGTATCAGAAGTAGAAAGCGGTGAGCCAGAATTTGCCATTGATGTTCCTTATATTAGTTAAAAAGCCACTATTGTATCTATAACTATTTCTATAACGAGCAAAATGTTTTATTTAGAGAATTTTATCTCTTACGTTCAGTTATATACGTATTGTTAATAACATTTATTCAAATAAGAGTATGTAACACATATTTTAATAGAGAGATTCGTAGTTTTTTCCAAACTTAAAAATATTGTGTTCGATCATATATCAACCATTGGATACTAGAAAAAACTAAATCCAGGCATACATTTCTAAAAATAAAATTCCATACATTATTGAAATACAATTTATAAAAAGCGCTATAGCTATGTGAATGTGTGATTTTTAACAGTTCTTTATTTTCGTCTCAGATTTTTTTCTAGTAAAAATAACCAATCTAATTTACATATCAACATATCTACTTTAATAGATCGCTTCTTTAAGATAAAGTTAGGACAAAAGTCCGCAATCAGAGGCAATCGGTCGATACTCGTGGCGGGGCGAGGCGGTGCCTTGTCGGTGGGGGAGGGCTGCTCCTGGCGTGTGGAGGTTCAGAAGCATGCCATGCCAACTACAGCTGGTTGAAGGGGACCAAATGTTATCAAACCTGGGTACAATTTGGCCCGGATTCAACCAGCTAAAGACTAGCACTGCGGGTGGATTCGATGTCTTTGCGGGTGGACCGTGTATCGACTCGTTCTCAGTTCTTCGAAACACACGGATACTGTCACACATATCACTTTACACTCGCGCACTCTTGTCGTATAAAACATTCCCTCCGAGAATAGCTCATGCTATTTTTAGCACGTAGGATCGTTTAGCGGCCAGCTATTTCCGATTCACTATTGTTTTCACTAGTTGATGACGCTGAATTTCACAGCCACTCACTCTGTCGTTGGTGTTTCCACGCTGAATCTCTAATTCTTTCTGTATAACAAACAAGTTTGAAAATCTTAGAATGCGATACATTTTTTACGATTAAATAAACTTAATTTGCTAATATTTCAAGTAAAACCTAATTATTGTTATAGTTTCACAATACATGAGACATTTTTGGGATTTTATTATTTAATTCTTATTTATTTACATACAAAACAGTATATTATTTTCTGCTATAGTGAAATAATTATTAATTATATCTTAAATTCAGAGCCAATAGATCTTATTTTCGCAAAATATTAAAATGTTTAAGAAATGTAAAACATAATATAACCTAAATGGAATTTTTTTTTTTTGTTTTATTTCTATTGGATAAATTACTGAATGTTAGATAATATATCTTTATTAAATGCATATAAGGTTACTAATGTAGTTCTATGATATTCATAGTAGTATAATTAGTTATATTTATTAGTTTCATATAAGGATATTAATGTTATTTTATTACATTCATATAAGGATAACAAACCATTTTCAATGCATTTATATAGGAATAATAATAATGTATTTTCAAACATATTAAAATGTGATCTGTTATAGGCTCTTACTTATTGTCTACAATACTTTAATTACTCTACTTTCGAAACCCCACTAATATTTAGTTTTCTATAGTATTAAGTATAATATGAGTGTTTTTCTTATTGATTCAATATTCCGACCCTGAAAATGATACTTTTAAATAAATTTCATTACATTTTACAACTGCATTCTGTCTCCGAGGGACGCAGTAAAACACGCTATAAGCTTCGACTTTAGTGTTCTCTTAACGTTTCACTTAAGTAATTAATCGTCAACTATTGCGGTCTTATGAACTTACTCAATTAAATCATATGAAATACATTATTGGAACTGACGTCACTTCATGCAAACCCTCATTGGTTTATTTCAATGGTTAGTTGTACATATATTATAGTTCCTTTAAAACCCACTTACAAGTTGGTTTAATGTGATTACCTCATCATGGTGTTTAGAAATCGATTGAATATATGAGTAAAAGACAGTAGCCTATATTTTTAGGAATTCAGTGCTTACAGGACGTTGCTTCTGGTCCTTTGGATTATTGATTCAAGGTTATTTTAAGCACTTTTACCACGTATCACTTTAAAATATACACTTAAGTACGTACAATTTATATTAAAATATTAGTAAGAAGTAGAAAATAATTATTTTAATATTATGGTAATACATATGTATTAGTTTAATGAAAAATATTATGCTATTAATGTAAGAATTGCGCAGATTTGTAAAGAACAATGTTTGGATGGTTCTATGTTTTTGATACTCAAGTATACAAAATCTAGTGGACAGATTTAGAGAGTTATTGAATTGATATTGCTTGCATAATATGACGTATACTTGTATTGCGAAATACTACCCATTATGCAAATATATATATATATATATATATATATATATATATATACATTATATGCCTAATATATATATATATATATATATATATATATAGTTGCGTATTTGTATGAACGAAATATCGTGTACTGTTAATAATTACCATAGTTTTATTATGTGGCTGTTACTATAGATGGCATCAGTGAAAGAGCTTAAACCATTTATTGTATGTTGGATAATCTACTCGATATTACTTTCCAGGACGTTGTGGGACGGCATATACAAAGTAGCTGAGAGAATAAAAAGGCAGAGATCGGGCCCTATTGACACATGCGCTGTATATTTTATTTATTTATTTATTCTTCCAACGGAATTACACCACTTGTACATGTAATAAGTTAAAAGGAGTATAAAAAATATTAATAGCACTAATATAATGTATACATATATAATTAAATAACAAACAGTGTTAAAATAAGTAATAAAAAACAGCGAGTTAGTAATAAATATAAGTTAACAAATAATCAACGAAAGGGTAAAAAAAAAACAAAAACAATAATAAATAGTTAAATATAAAAACGAAGCAACAGTAATAAATGTGTAGTGTATGATAAGAATTAAATAACAACTAAGTGATAACAAAATTTGACACATGCAAAAGTAACAATAAATAACTAGCGACATGCAATAAAAGATAAATAATCAGTAACAGCGTAAACCTAATAAATAATCAACAACATCTTAACATCTTAAATAATTTAACATTGAAATAAATATAAACTAAATCCACTACATGCATACCAGTGACGTACGTGTTTGAGTGTGTGCAGGCAGGGTGCGCGCGCGCGCGCGGGGGCAGGCTACTAGTTAGTTGTTTACAAGGGAAGCCACTTTTCTCTTGAAAGATGCGACAGTCTCATTGAAGAAGTCAACAAGTGGAGCAGCATCACTTCCAGTTCTAAGAAGTCTAGAGAGACCGCTGTGGTAAGCGGAAAGGAACCACGCATATGTTGAGGAAAGAAACGAACGCAATGAGCCCGTGGCCATTGCAAATGGAATCACAAAGAAATCCACCAATCAAACATACAGTGTAATTTTTATAGCATAAAATCATCGTGGGGCAGTGGCTGTGTTTAGAACTAAAGGGACATACGATATTAGTTAGGTATATGAAAATGTATATAATTTCAATCCATTTTATAAATGCTTATTTTCGTTTAAAAATCATCTAAGGGCTCCATCATACCACATTATAAATCCAGCAAAACATTATATATACTTTCGGGAAAAACATATGAACTTCGACATTATTATCCCGGCACGTTGAGGTGAAATATGTAAAATTTTACTGAAATAATTGATGATATTCCTTTAACTATCTTAAAATATGTCACAAAAAAGCGATTATTTTCATTTGTGCTTATTTAAACTTGCATGGCCACAAAATACTGCTCCTTAAATTTAGTCACATTTTCAGAAATAGGAGAGGAGATTAGAATATCTTGCAGGGACCATCACTAGATATTTTTTTTTATTTCCCACTTATTCAGCGGTATATTTCGTGCGTGCCACAGATAAACTACTAATATATCATAATTCAACTAAAATTAATTCGTATTAAATGATCTAATTGTAGATGAAAACCCCTGGTACAAGCGCAAACACAATACATTTCATCAACAGACCTCACGGAGATGTAACTGAATAAGGCAGATAAGTGTTCTTACGAAGGCAGTACTCTCTTTATCATTACAATAGGAAAATTTAACAGAAATGCTATTACAACACTGGTAACCTGGTACCCTCCAATTTATTGAGCTTTATCGTATTTGATATAAAATGGAATACGAGGGTGTAACTATTGGCTATACAGAAAAATTTAGAACAGAAAGAGTACGATAAACTATGGTGGAGTGAAATTTAGTTTATAGTTTCGTAAAAACAATGTATTATTAGAATAAAAATGTACTTAATATCACACATAATTCAAGCTTTTTTTAATTATTAAATTTTCTAATTTTTAAAAGTAAGGTGAAAGTGAAAAAAGAGGGAAAATAAATAATGTATATACGAGTTATGTAAACAAAATTTAGTTATAAGAACATTCGTTTAATATGTATATCAGGTTGTCTGTTAAGTTTACCACCATTGGGATCTTGTAAACTTACATTGGGATTTTTTAAAAGGGGGCCTTTTAATTGTTTATAAGGGTTTTATTAATGTGTTTTTGACATTTTCCTAAACTCCTATTTTTAATATGGGGGACATTTTGATTTTTATTCGTGACTTCGAAAACTTTGTATTTTACAATTATAGAAATCGTAATTTAAAATTAGTTTTTGAATAATTATTGACAATCCTAAACTATGTGAAATGCAAACGAACAAAAATTTTCAAATTATGTTAAAAGTGGGTCGACAGGAAATTTATTACTACTTTCACCATAAATCAGGAATTAATTGTCTACCACCCAGTCAATAATAGTTGACAGAGTCGAGTGACCAATAACCTGCTTACCAAATTTAAACAGAATTTTACAAAACTTTGGCTCTTTGTATCTCATATATGATTGGGAAAACATAAAGCGTTAGTCAAGATTAAAAATATCTTTAAATGACGTATTCGATGTTATCATAAATAATAAGATGTTTCTTTATAAAAATGTATATTTCTACCATTTTAGAAAATAACGGCTATATTTTGTATATAGCATGTTTCACAGCATATTTTTATACTTAGGAACTTGGATAAGTTCCACATTTAAGGTTTTCTGTCAAACGTGTAATTTATAAAATACCTAAAAATACCTATTGTAGCACAGTTATAAAACATCCCATTAGGAACAACTATAGCGTATACGACTTTTGGGATAATAAAAAACTATAGTAGAATATAAATATGTTTAATGTATGTTTTTATATCAGAAACTGCTATGGATAATAAAGTACATGTAGTGAGCTAGATTTTTTAATTTCCTTATTTATTAATTTTGAATGTGTTAATTTATTATCACATATTACTTTTTTATATTTGGCCCATGGTACGTTTATTAAGCCACGATCAAGAAGTGGTCGTAATTTTCTCCCTAATGTCAACTTTCCATTATAAAAATCACACAGATTCAAAATCAACAGCTTGGACCAAGATAGTTCTGGATCTTGAGAATATAAATTACATCGTTATAGAAGTTTTTCCTAGAAAGTTCAATAGCACATATTATTCCTGTGATCATTGATTACGTAGCAAATAAAATACCCACTCAGTTTTTAATCTCAGTTTTGTCAGGTTCATACGTTTATGACCTCTAGGCGATTTCAATTTATCAGAATGTTGACCCCTACGCTCCTTTTGGTTAAACTTGATCAAAGTTGAAATTAAATACTACATTCATCCTTAAATTAAATCCTTTACAAACGCTACGATCACTATAAGGTCAAAGCTTCCACCTTGGAAAAGGATATGAATTCCTAATCTTGGTATGGTATTCTTATCTGATAATGATCATTACAATAAATCTGCACCTCTACGTTTTATACTGTCACATACCTAGCAGGTACTTGGTTATAAGCAGGCATTCCTGCCTGTTCAATCATATTCCATCACACAGTTTAGGACAGATAGAATAGAAAATGAAAAAATCTTGCTTCAATTCTGAACCACAAATCTAGGTTCACAAAATGAAGTTTCGGAACTCCACTGAATAAAGATGTTTTCAAGTATCCCTGTTATCCATATTAGTAGAGAGGTCCCTAAAACATATAACTTCCTGGTCACACTTTACACTTCTGTGAGTTACTAAGTAACAGTTAAAATCGTAAAAAATTCATTCTGAAATTCATAAGAGCGACCATAATACAGTAACAACAATATGATACTTCTATAATACAACTTATATATATATATATATATATATATATATATATATATATATATGCATATATGAATACTTATTTGTACGCAGATCTGTAGAATCATAAAGGCTGTTCAATAGACGATGCACATTGCTCTATAATAAATAATAATTAATTATAAAAAGGAATGCTAGTATTTTAATTATGAGCACAAAACAGCTTTAACTAAAAATTTCAGCGTTATTCCAGAACATTAGGTTTCATTATCAGGATTGTCATATCACAAGCCAAGGACGTTTAATCACGGGGATAATCTTGCAGTGCAGATTGCATTGCGAGTCTGAAGAAGCCCTGGAATACCAATACCGCCCTTGTGATTAGCTCTGTGCTGAGACTAGACGGCGTACAAATGCGGAAATTATTCAAAGCTCGCGGGATTTGACTTGCAGAGAGGGTTTTGACAGTGTGCCCCCTCCCCGAGTCACAACACTGGGTCTCTCTACTTTGATAATTATCATTCCGACGGGGTGCCTTTATTAAAACATAATGCTAACTAGAATTCGCTCTAAAGCGTTCTAGATTGCACCTTAAATTGTTGATAATACTTGATCCTGTGTACACCAAACGGCGTTATTAGTCGTTTTCACTGCATTAGATTTCCACAGATTTAAATATAATAGTTGTTAGTTATAGAACTGCTTTTGTTTTCATAGATTTTAGATCGATTATGTAATAAAAATCACATTGTCCGCATGATTGCACTCAAGACGAATTTATACACAACATGGGTCTTTTTCGTTTAAGGCCCAGCACAAAAGACCCTTAGCTTGCCTATTCAAAACTCAGATCACGCGATTCTTGCCCGCTGCGCAGCGCTTTGCGCTGCTTGCTCTTTTAGAAAAAAATTAACTCGAGCTTGCAAAGTCCAAGCCCATATCAACTCACGACTGCTTACACACACAAAACTCAGACAGAACTAACGCAGGTTTCATTACAGGCAAAAGATAAGCGGCGAGCGTGTTTATCACTGATAAGATAAGACGAGTTTATACTAGAAGTAGTACCTGGACTACTGCCCTACGAACTAATAACACAAAAAAAACGATTAAATGCACTGTCAGTCAGGTATAGTATGTTTGTAAGGTGCTGGCCCTTAAACGAAAAAGACCCCACAACATTATCAAACATGATACATACACTTTTATATAAACTCATACATACCAGATTTAGATGAAGATCTACGGTCAAATTCAACTAACAGATCAAAAGATATTTGGAGGAAAACATTCATTAATAAAATTTATAATCCAAATATTTAGCATTTCTTTAAACCAAAAATGCCGCATTGTTCCGCAGAATATCTCTAGAATAAAAGTGTTATAGACTTGAAATTTTGCACGTAACACGCGTATTACCACTAATTACCCGTTATAAATTGCATGATGTTTTTTATAAGTATAAACATTTACAATGTAGAGTATATAAACTTCCTTCCCCACAACTGAACATCCAACATTATTAATAACAGAGTATTACGGTATGTATTAATAATATATTTGTGGTATAGTATTACATTACATATTATTTAAATAATATTTATTATAACTTTAGCAATAGAGATAGCATGAATTGTCTTGTGGCGTTTAAATATATGTGAATAAGGACAGTTCGGTTGAAACATTGTCAATAAATCAGTACCATTAGATACCGCTTGTAAAAACATTATTACTTAATAAACTGTAGACGTGTAAATATATATTAAATAACATGCACGAGAAGTTCACCGTATATTGTGATATCTATACGTTTATATGTGTATAAATATGTTAACATTACAATGATCCATGTGTAATGGAATGAATCGTTTAGTGATTGGAATTCATAAAAACATAAGAGTACAATCACATATGACGCAAACTATGACGATAGAGAATTTATTGACAAGCGTCAGAAATTACATGAGGCCTTTTTACATACGCAATTTATTAAATGTCCTGTTTCAATTTATTCACGTTTGATTTGAAAATTACCTTTTTTCAATATCTTTCAGTAGCATAGTTAGCATAAATTCATACTTAACTCTTTTGGTTATTTGTGGTTGCATCTAGATCATGCTCATCTCATATTAAAAAAATAAATCCTATCCAACATATACAATAGTTAAGAAGCTTTACCTAGCTGAACGCGGTTTGAAATGGCTTAGATAATGCATTTACTGCTTTTAAAAATCTAAATATCCCTTAAATAAATTCATTGAGATACAAAATAAGGAATAGTATTCACCTATATAAGCTATGAACAGTACAGCGTTTAATACATCACAAAATAAGTAGATCAGTCAACAGTTAAGTTGAAGCAGCCGAAAGCACTGTTTGGCAATCTGGCATCGAGTGTAAGGCAACTTGCCATCAAATAACGATGTGAGCCGCTCGTGTACATAATTAACCAATTCTGTATGTAAATTTTTCTCGGATTTTATAGAATTATTCGGAACTGTACAATTTACCTAAATGGAATGTTTTCCTCCGATAATTAGTTTAACTGTAAGACAATTTCATCATAATGTTCTTTAATCCCTGACAAGGAAATCCCTGAACACCAGGATGATATCTTAAACATATATTTAATCTTGGGATTAGAGACTTCTGCAGACTTGGTAGCTGCAGAATTATAAGAATTCTATTCAACGGAAGTTTCTACAGAACTGACTATCCAAACAGTGGAATTCTCAATGCACTGGATGCACAAAGTAGGTGGTGCACTCACGTTTTCTTATTTATTTTATTTTAAGTCCCTCACAATTTTTCCTATCATTGGAATTATAACTTAAAGAACTTAATCTTGAAGTTTCAGCTTGTATTGTTTATCTCTTTATCGTAAATAAAACTTACTTTACAAAAATAAACAAACCAACAATAATTATACTTTTGATTTGAATTTTGAATTTTTAGAAGTCTCTGATAAGGAAAATTATAGATAAATTTAGAAAGGCCTCACAAAATTCAAATTATAGTTATCGGTTCGTTTTTCTTTAATAAATTAAGTATATTTTTCTATTACTATGCATAATTTAAATACATTATATATATATATATATATATATATATATATATATATATATATATATATATAACATCTCTCACCGAAGTAACGCAGAGAAATGCAAATGCATATTTTGTTGCTTACCTGTATGGTCAAAGTAGTGCTATCTGTGTTTAGTTGAGTAAATATGTTCGTTCCACCCTGTAATATTATTAAGGAATTACATTTATATTTATTTACATATACCCATATATATATATATATATATATATATATTTATTTATTTATATGGGTATATGTAAATAAATATAAATGTAATTCCTTAATAATATTACAGGGTGGAACGAACATATTTACTCAACTAAACACAGATAGCACTACTTTGACCATACAGGTAAGCAACAAAATATGCATTTGCATTTCTCTGCGTTACTTCGGTGAGAGATGATCAGGTCATAATGTGAAAGTTGGTGATTGGTTATTTTTGTAAATTGAATGCGTGTCTTCTGAGGAGTAAGGGTATCTTTCTTTCTCTCTCTCCCCCCCTCCCCGCCATCACCATTTATCCCTCCCCCAATATCACATTACGTAGCTTAGACTCTACGGAGAAAAGACGTGTAAATTAATTTAGTAATGTGTTTGGTGTAAGCTGTTGATATAGCGTCGCTGGATAGTAAGACGTTCTGAGATCCTGAGAAGTAATTACATTCTTAATTAATTCTGCGAAATATACATATTTATTACACACAAAGGTATCAAATAAAATGAATAGCTTTTAAGATATTTACAACATTTAAATAATGACTAAAAGTGTAAAAATAATATGTTTGAACTAAAAATAATTGTTATGGGTGCAGAGATTTACCTAACTACGTGTATTGGCAGACATAAGATGATATTCATTTCTACGTTAAAACAATCCTTACAAATATATGTAGAATATTGCATTATTTCAGCTGTGCTGTTTATTGGTGAGCCTTAGCGAAACCTTTACTCGAGGAGCTAGGAAAAATTCATTCATGTATGTCTGTCTATTTCTCCACAAGGTATCCCTAAAACAAAGTGACCTATAAACTAAAAGTTTTGTATGGAGTTTAATTTGTGTATGTGCGTGTACATGTGTGTTTTGATTAAATTTGTATAAACAGCTATAACCAAATTTAATTTTAATAAATATTAAATCAAAAAACTACTTGCTCCATCGAGAGTCACACCGGATCTCTCACTTGCCGGGCGAGTATGCTACTATGACACTACAATAGAAAATCAATGTGAATAGTCTGTTAGAAAATTATATTTCGGCGTAAATGTGACAGTATGAAAATGTGATCATGTTGCAAGATATCTAGGGAGAGATTTCGTCTGTAGACTTAATTTCTACATAGGCATTAATAATTTCTTTGATAGTGGTTCTAACCGTTGAATTATACTGAGCATCATTGAAGCGTATAGTTTGTGTAATGCTTGATAGGTGCAAACACACTTTTTTGTATTTTTTTGTCTGTTTATTCGTTTTCAGGGCATCTTGAAAATGTAATGAGCTATAGATTTAAGTTTTGCATGCAACCCCAGTGAAGCCTGTTATGATTCGTCTTATGTCTACTTTGTAATTAATCAAGGTATTGTTTTGCAATATCTGTTAATCACTGTTAAATCTCCACATACCGCTCCACAAACGCTGAATACATACATACTCAATAATTACACATTAGCAAACGTTGAATAGTTTGTATAACTATGACTTACTCAATAATTATACATTAACAAACGCTGACTAGCTTGTAAAATATGCATATCATACTCGATAATTATACTTTTATAACAATAACTATGACTCGAACATCATTGTTAGAGAAAATTATTATATTTCTATAATTTTTGTTACTCATTTTAAAAGGATTTTCAGTTTAAAAAAGGATTATACTTGGTTATTCACAAAATATTGTTGGAAAATGATTTTGAGAAGTATCATTTTATATTGCAATCGTGGTTACATGAAAGTTATTTCCACGTAACTCCATCAGCAGTATGATATTTCAAGGGTACTTGTACAAGATTATTTTACATTGAACACGTGTGCTCACTCCTAGTGAATGCTATTAAGTGTTGATCTATTCCAGGCAAGTAATCTAACTAAGTTTGTATAAATTTCCAACCGTTCAGTTACAAATTTAATTATTTAAATGTAATGGAAATCGTGGAATTAACTAATTCCTTATTAATAATTATTTTATGAGAAGTATTCAATTTTTAATGCATTTACACATTAATTCATCGAATTAGATGCAGGTAGCAACTGAAAGGTCCTTGTGAAAACAAGAATGATCACGTTTTAAGGTCAGGTCTCATTAAAATGTGCCGTGATTGAGTCCCGCTTGCCAACAATCTCATTATAATCACAGTAGTAACAAGCTGAACTAAATGGGTAATACCAGGAGTTGAGGAGATGTCCACACCATACAGCTCCAACTTCTCGAACCATCGTAAACCTTTTAGGATCCCCTTGAAGATTGGTAGTTACCTCTCAAACTCAGAACAGATTAATATTTCTCTTTTAACTGAGTCTTAAACGAAAATTTAAATTTGTCTTTACGTGAAATAAGATGTGTTTCCTTTGTTCCAAGAAATAATTTTCCAAAGGAATTGCATGAAAGGCTTGGAGGTCACCATTGACAAAAAATATTGTTAGTACGTTTACACGATGTTCTGGTCATTTCTAAACATTCTGAGAGTAAAAAGGCTAAAATTTTCTCATTATAAATAAAGATATAAGAATTACAATATTATTATTAGTATTCAAATTCTAAAACAGTATTCATAATAGGTAATACTATAGAATTATGATTCATTTTCTCAGAGACCATTATCCTTAAATGAAAAATATTTTACTAAACATGAAACTAACAGCCAACAGTATCTTAAGATTTTTACACAATCCTAAAGAACTCAGCATTTTCAATTACAATTGTCATTACTGTCAGTAACTAACAGTTTCAATTACCACCGGAACTGTAAATATTTATCAAGTAGTGTGTCATCAAGTTGGTAGCATAAATAAAGCAGCATTGCTTGATGTCTTAGTCTCAAAAACATGCATTAGACCTGAGCATCAAACAACACCATTAAAATCTATAACACAAGTGAACATTGCGTTCTCTGCGATGGATACATGCTCACATTCCTCTATCGCCCGTTTTCGCAGATATCACCATATGTTACCACTTAAATTGATTTGGGTGTGAAATATATCTTACATAGTACTTCATTGAGGTAGATTTATCACGCAAATAGAATGATAGTTATAGATATTTTGTCCGGTGCAAAATTAATTTTATTTCGGCCACTCAAATAGTATTACAGGTTTATTTACCTTCGCCCACTAACAAGTGCATACTTTCAGAGGATACCTCAGTTATGTTAACCACCTATCTATGTATCTCGTTATTATTTAATTTCCAATGACTATCTGATCGTTAACGAAGCCTATAAAACGATGGGTAGAAACAAATTCATTTCTGGATATCTGTCTGCGTATCTGCACGACATCTCGAAAGCAATGTGACTTATAGGCTACATTCGATATTTTTCATGAAGCTTCGTATCTTTACAGGCGACATCAAATTTGACGATAACGAATGATTCTCAGTGGGATTTGGGCAAGAGTTATACATAAAATGGCTGAATTGTCTTTATGACTAACCATCATGCCAATGAGAATATCGCAGTTTAAATAATCTTTTTAACAAAATGGCTGCAATCATATGACATTGAAACAAAGGTAAATAGGAACACATGTAACTATAGACTATAGACTGGTACGCAACACGTGGTTTAAAATTGCTTTCTTTACTGGTTCAATTTAATATAATTGCAAGAATAAGTGAGGTGAATCTCCTCCCTCATAATGTTTATTCCTCCCTCCTGCAAGATCCTGAGTGTGAAGGTCGGCCTTGAGCGCTGAGTGTGACAGACAAGATTGCATTGGTAGGTACCTAACTGGGCTCAGCTGATCCGCCGCAAGTCAGCGTGCCGTGTTATTCTCGGCCAGTCTATTTGGGTACAGTGCGCGCAGCGCCCCGCACTATACCGTAATAGACCGGTCGACTCGGCTTTATTTATACCACGTCTCATGTGATGCCCCTTCTCGTGTTCCGCCTTTCACCCTTTCTCGTTAAACTTTTACCACATTCTTGGAAACCCATTTAACTGTTGCTTCTGAATAGTTGACGATTAGGTACACCCACTTAAAGTCTTGGTTGATTAACAATGTTTAAATCAAATCAAATCAAATCAATTTTTTATTGCCAGGACATAATCACATGTATAGCAATAGTCAAGATATTCTAAAATTAATATCTAAAATTTAAAACTTTCACATCGCCTCAAACCACATTCAAACGTACAAATTTTCAGCCAACTCCACATTCATCCAGCCAATATTCCCATTTCCAGCGCCGGTAGTCAGTTTGCTAATTGTGCGGTCACCCAGTCGAATGCCATAAACTCGTCAGCACTGTAAAATGCTTGCGACACTAAAAAGCGTCTTAAACGAGTTTTTAACACCTTAGGCGTTGGGGCATTTCTTAACTGATCTGGCAACTTGTTGATGAACCGAATACCTGCCTGGGAGGGCAAGTGTTCGTAAACCCCCGTCCTGTGTCTTCCAGTTCAGTAGGCATCTCTGCCTCTTGTCTCATACTCGTGTATGTCACGGCCCCGGGTTAATGCACATTTGGACAAACAAAATGAGCTTGTCTCAAGAATGTAGAGACAAGGCAGAGTCAACAGTGCCTGACTGATCTAGTTAAATCTAGTTTAACTAGATTTAATGAATTCAGTCGATTTTAAATTGGGTTTTCCATTTTATTTTCATTGGTTTAAAACACATGGTTGAGTTGTTTGGATTAATTTTCTGGAATGGTTTTGAATCCTGAAAACGTTTGGAAAATATACCTGATCAAAATTGTCGTTTTTAGACAATTTTTTTAATTCTGGAAAACTAATGCGTTAAAGTAAAATTTTGAAAAATAAAAATGTTAATTTCCTTCCTTAATTCTTTTAAGAAACTTCACATTTGAGTGAAAATACGAAAGGAGCTAAAATATTAGAACATGCAATGAAAACAAAATTATTGAAAATTTAGCGAAATTTACCTTCAAATATAAAGTTTTTATCACGTCTTATTTATTTGGAGCAACTAATATTATATGCTATTGTAGAAATACTAAATAACCATATTAGAGCAATTTGTGACAGAATTTCTTCCTTAATTAGCAGAAAGAATATTTTTCAAATGTTGTATATGTCAATACCAATAAATAGACTAATCATGTGCTACAATTTTTAAAGACTAAAGGCGCAGTATTTCAAAATGTATAATTACCTAAAGAAACTGTGTGAGATTACACCAAAAAGATTAAGATACAAATTTACAAAAACAGTAATTAATTCATTTGAATTTATCTACGCATTTAAATATAAAAAAACAGGATTGTAAAACTTTTTTAAAGTTCTTTGAAAATTAAAGTACTATTCATGACGCCTATTCGGGGTTTTACAATTGTAGCAAGTATTTAAGTTATTTTTCATGATCTACGACTGTCTACCCTACTTTTTAAACAGTAATCTTAACTCACTATTATGTAACGTAAGAATATATTGAATGTATACCCAGTGATTGGTAAACAGTAAGAAACCAACGCTTCATGCTCAATAAAATTCTAGGTAGAATATCTTGTAGTACATTATAATCTTTATATTAATTTATTAATTATTTATTGAATTGAAATTTTGCTTACGTTTTACAACAATATTAGTCTCATTTACACTAGAATGTTCATACATTAATTACTTACATGTTGTTTGTACTGCTTTACCAACAAGTCTCCACCCAGTTGCCTATAAAATATGCTTTTTACTATATTTGTCCACTGCATAATATGGCTACTAAAAAAACTTACCCTTAAGAATAATATACATTACGAAATATATAATTTATGATTCATGTATCCAACTGCGAATGATACTCTTTACATGTCCTTTATTGTTAAGGACAGAGAAATATTACGTCTATACTAGGGATGCTATTATTTGAATTTGATGGAACCAAGCCTCTTCCAGACAATCATTGATGTAAATGACGACCCCAACAAGCTTGCTTACAATGGGTATTGATAAGTAAAAATCAAACAGCTAAGCTCGTGTTATGTTTATTGTCTTAGTATGCAGTCATTTCTTAACGGAAAGCAAGCTGATAGCCAAGAATAATATAGACCTGCAGCACCATGTTTAACTTTGTTACCTAGGAAAGTTTGCAAAATAATTCACGTATTTGTTTATATGTACAATATTCCGGTACGTGTACGGAAACATCGAAACGGCCAGCACCAAAGCCTACATTCTAGCAATGGTAACTTTACGACTCGTTGACTACCACATACGCGGAAGATTTTTAATAGCCTGTGGGAATTATTTTCGTACTTTGGTTCATATAAAACAATTCATAAAAAGTTTTAGTCGAACAACTCTTTGTTCCAATTACGAATTGAAAGGATATAAAAATGATTCTTAATATGTATTTCCGAACATCCCAAAATTAAGCGTTTCGGATGAATTCGTACATAGTGTAAACAGGAAAAATCTAATCTCAGTAAAATTAGCAGTAATTGAAAAAACACAAAGAGGAGCAAAAATTACTTTAAAATTTTGTCCATATGCAATCAAAACATCTGTAGGCCTATATGCCTGCTGCTGATCATTTATATATTTAATATAGGAGAATCAGACATCAGTGTATTAGTGAGACATTATACGTTGAGCATAATTGAGTTACAGATGTACTATATAAGTCTAGAGCTTGTTTTCTAATCCTATTCATCTCAATTAGAACATAGCTTCATTCAAATATACTGGTGTTTCTCGAACAATACAAAGGACTAATTTATTATATGCTTTGCCTTTCGAGAACATAATATATTACTAGATGTATGATTTAACAAACATTTTTAACTTTCCTACTTCCTTTAACGATATGAACAGGGCATATAGTCTATTTATGTACTTAATATTATTTGTCTGCTGTGTAGAAAGTGAGTTATGAATCATCCCAGGAGGCTCAATTCGAATGTTGACAATCATGGTGGATAGCAAACCGCATATTTTTCTACAATTCTACAAGAGAGGGTAAAAATAACCTGATGGAACCGAATCTTAAAATATAAGGTTTAAAAAACAACAGAGATATTTACCTAAAAATTTGACATATGATTGGCTCGTTCCTTATCTATTAAATATTCTATTTCCTTACACAGTTATCTCCCCTGCCCTTCACAACATATACAACGGCAACCCCATATACTGATAATATAAAACAACAAGATAAAGGAGTTTTGTATCTAGTCATTTAAGGACTAAACAGTGTTATCCAATTAACGTTTATTGTATATTATATCCCAATATCAACCAACTAAAAATAATATGAACTATTTAATTGATACCTACTTATAGTATTTATGCAGCATATATTTCTATATCATAAAAAAGTATTAATGTACCCTACATGACACATGCACTATATTACAATGTATAGATTATAAACCCTTGTGATTATTCATTATTATGACTGACCAATAGTGATGCATCACTAGAGGAAAAAATAATTACTAATTAATTAGAGTCTATGCATAACATCTTAGGAACCAATTTACCTGCAGATTTTAAGATTTTGATTAATTTAAAGTTTTTAAATAACAGTTTTATTTTGCGATAGCATTCAAATGTATTGTGGCAGAATAAATTAAAATTTCCGACATCCATTGATTTATTGGCTTTAGATATAATGTATTAAAATAATTGGATGAACCTCAGCGTAGCCTTTCATACGAGGAGCTGCAAAGTTTCCATTTTGTCTCCCTGCATATCTGTGTGTCTGTCCGCACGATCTTACAAACTAACTAACCAATAGACTTTAAATTTCCTTTAACCTTTTTCTACATAAACAACTTCAATTAATTTTGATAGTGTTGAAAGTCACCTCACGTTTGGGCAAACATTCTTAGATTGGTCTTATGTTAACCATGATTGCAATGAGACGATAGTAGAATGAACTAATTCGTAAACAAACTGAGTACAATCATATGACATTTAACATTTGACATAGTTTTACTTGTAGACTAATTAAATGAGTTATAGAATAGATATTTTTCATACAACCTTAGTAAAGCCTTTTACACGTGATACATGACTCCTACCATGTATATTAAAAATTATTTCTTTGACATTTATTCGACTACGGCAGACATTATATCTAACAATATAGTATTAAACAATGGCATTCTTAAATTTATCGTATTTCTCTTGTTCGTTTTTACAAACAATACTGATCAGTAATGTTTGTCCTTTAGAGAATCAGATACAAGCACAAATGTGAATGCTTCCTCCAAGACTGAGACTCGCCTCAGTTTTATTCGTATTGATCGGATAATCAATCTCAAAGGCTGCCGGCCTCTCACGGAATCTGGCTTCGGTCTAGTTCTGATTGCTTCCGATTAGCCTTCCTTATACACAACTGGAAGTTTATTATAAAAGAGGGTTATTTTTCAGTATCATAATATCACATATTTGCAGATTTAAAATATACGACCTGTTGACACAATTATTTATTCATTATTAATTTCATAATTTTCATATTAAATTTACTAGTTAAACATTTACCCTGTTCTATGGATTTACTTTTTGAAACACGTCTCATAGAATATAACTAAAATATGAAAACTAATTTAAGGATATTGCGTATCCACGAATAATTTAATTTTAAATAATAACACAACTATGACACTTTACATGTTTTCGGTTCTTAATTAAAAAAGGGTATTTTATAAAAATTTCTGACACTGTGATCTTTTAGATCGTATGAGTTTTTATTGTATATTGCTCTATTGATAGCAAAATAAGATGAACATTTTTAGAAACTTCTTACGAGCTTAAAACGTTTGAATCTGTTGTTTTTCCAGTTTCATAATTTTTTCATTACGTATCAATCATTAAAGAATATTCATAACTAAACTTGTCATAAAGTAACCTATAAAACTAATAATCTACTTTCAATTGATATTCCCATAAAGTTCTGAAATGCAGCTTGTAATTTGTTTGTTATTTTTTAATTAGTTTTATGTATTTTTTATATCGATTTATCCAAAAGTTACAAAATTAATATCGTTATTACTACCTACTAATCATTGATTTATTCGAGCGATTCCGATATTCTTAGCCATCGATTATATAATATGACGTCAACCAAATTGTGAAGATGAGAGTAGAACTATCATTAACGTAATGTGAATAATTCATTCATTGTTAGTGAAGGACTATTGCATCGGTTGTACTCGTTAAAGGTTACAAATTGTATTTGTCCTTTTTTTCTTCTGATTATTATTATGTGTTAGTTTTTTGCATATCAGAGGTTGTTTTCTATCGACTAAAAATTATTTTCAGTTACATAATGTGTAGTATATTTCCAGTAAGTAAAATTTATTAAATGTATGTGTTCAAAGGAAGCAACCTTTTATTTACTTGAAGATAGTTTCGTGTTTTTTAAATTTATATTTATTACTAAATATCATTACACTAATTGAATGGAGCAACGTTTTTCTTTCGTTTAGTTCCGAGTAGCCGTTTAGCTTTTTATTTTTTTTTATGTGAAGGTTTATCTCAAACTGGTGTTTTGTGCTTAGGGAATATTTCTAATTATTTTATTTTCATTTTAAACCGCTTATTTTATATATTTTTACTATTTTAAAACATGATATTTTTAATAGTTTTTAAATGTTAAAAAGCGAGTTTATATTTGTAAATACAATGTAATGTATGAGAAACATTTTTATGAAATAAAATTCCATTTTGAATTTTAAATGGAATATTTGGTAGCAGCATAAGCTTTATTTAGTATCGAATTTAATAACAGATAGGGGTTTATGAAAGAAGAGCCGTTTAGCCATTAATACCTAGGTTGTCAGTGGTGCACTGCACTCGGTTACATGTACGCTGCCAAAATAACTAACACCAAAATATCCTAGCTTTGAGACTGACCTACCACCTAAGTTAAAATTAGTAGTATTTATTCAGTTTTTTTTTTAATTTTCGTTATCAGCAGTTTAGTACAGAACGTTCTCTTATATGTATTCCCGATTTGTAAATATGAATTCAATAGTTTGTAATAAGGAACAAAATATTTAAAGACTTCGTTGTCATATCAAATACTTAGAAAGTTAGTTTTGTTTGAATATTGTAAGTAATAACATTAAAATGATTTCAATACACTAATAATTACACTAGTTATTATTTTAAATAATACAACAAATTAACGTCTACATGATTAATAAAAATGTTGATGTACAATTCTTTGAACTTAACCAAACACAAGACTTAAATCATATACCCCAGAACTAAGGTTCAATTCTGGATGGTTTATACCTTCCAGGTGAACATACACACTGGATACAGCTAAAGCTGATGTGTCATTTATATCTTGGCAACTCTATGACCAAAATAGGCACATCACTAACCACAAATTTCAAGATTTGGGGTAAAAGGGTTTTCAGATTTAGTCTACTGCTGAGGATTTCTGTTGGGGTAGGTAGAGCTAGCTTCCCTTAGTGATAAAGGATGTTGCTAGCCTGAACACGTGGGAATGTTGTCTGCCCACTTAGACTGCAAGAGGCTTGGAACAGAGCTAGCCTTCCCTTCTTCCAAGGTGACATGGCTGGGGTGTAGTGCCCGCTAACCATCCTAATGGGATCTCGACAGGAAGTAGCCTCTCCCCTCGACTTTATCCATCCGGGATATCCTGTCACTCCAGAAGCAGGCGCAAAGGTTCTTTTAGTACATATCACAAAGTGCAATGAGAGTTTTCTCAACTTCTTACCCTAAGTGAACAAAAAATAAAATTACTAATGAAATGATAATGCTGTGTATTTAATAAGAACCCATGGCTCAGTTACTATGGGATAAAGTAGATTTTCGTATTTTGGACTTGTAAACTTCTCGAAGATTAATCTTACTCATGCGTCATGAAACTCCCTCGTACTTGAATGTACTTCATGCCTAACGCAAGATAATCTTAATAAAGTTTGGCCTATAGGTACTTATAAAAGACCTGTGGCAAATGAACATTTTGACCATGAACGATTTTTGAGCACAACGAGTGAACAAAGCAACCAATAATAAACTTGACCACATTCACTGTATGATTTTCTTATTACACAAAGCTTTGTCCATTTGATCTTTGCTGTAACTCTTATAGTATCCAAGATCCCTTTAGTGAGTATAAAATGTATAATCCTCTGTATACTGGGGATATTAGAGCTTATTGCAGTAACTACAATGATAGTTTTTTTTTCTTTTTATAATTGCTAAAAAGGTAAAATCTGTGAATTTAATATAAATATTACATATAAATTATATTTTTATATATTAAACTCGTAGTAGAACACCTTAATGTAATAGGTAAATTACGTTGGAGTCACAGGTCCTCCAGGCTAATTGAGTTGGCTTATTAATCTATAGAAGCTTTTAAAAACAGACCTCAACTGTGTGTTGATAGACACAAGCCTATCACTATGTGGCTATCTGCACAAATTCCAAAACGACCTTACTTGTAATTTTGCATTAAACTTCATTTATATATGAGCAACTAGGTGTTTGATTATAGTACACTTGCCTCTCTATGGGATTTGGCTGAGCGTCAGTAAACAATTTTATATTGGTCTTAAGGAAAACAAAATTTCAACGAGAGAATCGCAGAATAAAAAAAGTGTAGTAAACAGAGTTGAAGCATTTTGTTTGGAAACTCATTTTGTCTGTTCCGTGTCATGTGGCGAGGCGTACCCCTACATATGTCCTACTATAGAGTATAAAACGTGTTTTGTGAACTATAAACAACCATGAATGATAAGCACGGATAATCAATGACCATTGATTAATTTGGCCGATATTGAGACGTTCTTAGTTTTATTATCTAGATCCTGGTGGTCAGAGTCCCAGCTATCAAACCAGTCAGGGGTCACATACTTTTTTTGGGTATGGTCAGGAATATTCTTGGAAAGAATTCACGAATTTAAAATTTATTTACTTCCAAAATATATCGTATGGTACAAATTACTGGGGTTACAATGGAAATTCATCGATCACGTAACCAGTAATGTGGTTAATTTTTATAAAATTCAATTTAAAAATACAGCCTAACACATACAGTTAACAAAATAAAAAAACAAAAAACATGGTTATATGATATTTTCAAACATTCTAAATTTAAAAAACGCTGTGTCAAATAAGCATAAAATGATTTATTATGGGCAGAATTCACGCAAACTAAGAAAATTCCTTAAGGAATATTAACTAATTACTTGATTTAAAATTCAATAAATATATTATTATTTAAAAAATATTTAAGTGCAAGGTAATTATATGACTGCCTGAAAACAGATATTTTCACTTGACGTGCCCTAACATTGCTTGCAGAACAGAACTTTGCATTATTATGGTATACGAAATTATTTTCTGTATTGCTTCTTTATTCGTAAAATAGACTTAGATCTTAAATAAAAATAGATTTTGGAAAGTATTACCTTTAAGGCTGTTTATTGTAGAAAGGAGCTCTCCTTTTCCGTTTTTATAAATACTTAAACGTGAATTTTTATGCGTACGTAATTTTTTATTAACGTTTTAAAGGTGCCCCCAAAACAGGCCATACCATAGCGTTAACGGGAGTGAATCCATGCAAAATAAAGCGATATTTTTAACAGAAAGTTCTTACAAAAATAGCATTTTTGAATGGATGATATTTTTCGTGTACGGATGATCTATGTTCTTCCCATTTGAGTTTGATACCAAAAATAAGTCTAAGATATGTTATGCGTTTTCTGCTTTGAATTTTTAATTTACGAGAAATTATATTTGAGAAAAGTGGAAAACCCAATAAACTAAATATTTTATTACTTTCACTTCTTTAAATTTAACGTGAATAATTTAATGATTCTTAAAACCATTGACTTATCATTCTCTACATATTCTGATATATTTAAGACCCCTGTCATAAGATATGATAAACTAGACTAAATTAGTATACATTAAGATCTAAAAATTAGGTTTATCGTTTATTAAATCATGAACATTTCTGTACAAAAAGTAAATACCTATAAAATAGTTTACTATTTTTTGTGTAAGGACAAAGACGATTGAAGAAGTTTCCTTATCCAAAAGTAATTTATGAACTAATTAACATTGTAATAATTCGAGTAAAAATGAATTAATAATTTTACATTTAATATTCAAAACCTTTGTTCGTAGTGTTTACGTTCATAAATATTTATACTTTTCTGCATCCTTAAGATAATTATAATAAGGTATATTTAGATAATTTTCATCTGTTTGACTTCTCTCTGCAAGTGGATCTATATCCAAATATACTCAAAATAACGTAAAAGAGTAATCTTGGTAAGAGTAATATTTTCAAAAAAGATATTAAATTGACTATGATAAATAAATACGCGATAGTAAATAGTGATTACGTAGAGAAAATATTAAATAAAACATTACTTAAATCTTTTTTATAAAATAAGATTCAAAATATTATTAGGCTCAATCAGCATAATCAAAGCTTATCAAAAACGCAAAAACAACTGTTTTTGCCATACAGTAACAGTAAAAAATACCTCAAACTTAATTCAATGGATTTCCACTAACATTAGAACTATGCTTGATTTTGCCTTAAAAGTATAGCTCTTATATAATATTATTTAGAACGTCACAACTACAACACAATTTATTATATTAACACTCCATTACTAAAACAAAAAACAATAATAAATACTAATCGAAATTTTAAGCTTATGACATTGTTCATACAACACTGGAAAAACTTACTGCTTAACAGACTGTAAACTATAAAAGTGCAAGATAAAGAACAATAAAAACTCTCAAGGCCGCTCTTAGCATCCCTTTTGGGAAATTCATTACGGAATGATTTATTAATGAAGTGCCTAACGATGCTTTGATAGCTGGGCAGTATTCATGATATTGTGCACAGAAGGTAGATGGGGAGGGGTGACCGTTATCAGCAGTTATCAGCGTAGGAGCGGTGGGGAGGGGATATCGTGCAGCCCCCACATTAATTGCCCCGCAATCTTTGCCCCCTGAATAATTCAAGAGCTCCCGCCTTGTCTATTACCACAAATTAGCTGCGGTTATACTCCAGCTCGCCCCCCCCCCCCAACATTCCCTCAGCTAACTTGCCCCCTCAGTATGGCCTCAAAGCTCATAGCCTCTCGACGAAATCTACTTTGCATAAGTAATCGAGAATATTGCTCTACTAACCTTTTTCTAACTATAGTACAGGTACAGTACTAGTATTACCATATATTGTCATGTGTGTACATTATCGTATTGTACTCTATATACTTATGTATATATATATATATATATATATATATATATATATATATATATATACTTGTATATAACTTTTTCTATTATGTGCTGCCTTTTTACGTTCTAGTCCTAAAGTCCTTAGGTATTTGAAAATAGAACAAGGAACGAATACACATTTAGTTGTGTTCTTCCCTATTTTATTAGGTCATAGATTAAAGACTATATCAGTAAATTAAAACTAATGTCAATCAATATAATATTACATAACAAAGATTTATATATAACATATAATTTATATTTTTATGTGCTATAATTTTAATACATGTGTTTACATATTTTTTTCATATTTTGAAGTAATTATTTATATTATATTCACTTATTTAGA